>NC_045438.1:160532672-160685742 GCF_002776525.5 Piliocolobus tephrosceles
AGACTCCTAGGGTCAAGGAACCTCTTGTCTTGGCCTCCAAAAGTGCTGGGATGACAGGTATACGCCATCACGACTGGCCTCAAATGTATTTTTATGTAATGATTTACTTAAAACTCATGTCATTCCACAAAGTATTGGAGGTGTTTCATAAAAATCAAATAATATATCATCATAAAAATAAATGAGAAACTAGAGAAGAGAGAAGAGAAAATACAATCAGAGATATATAAATTATGTGTCATGAAGATCCCTTATCTACCACCATACCCGCTAATTTTTTATATTTTTTTGTAGAGACAGGGCTTTACCATGTTGAGCAGGCTGGTCTTGGACTCCTGGCCTCAAGTGATCCGCCTGCCTCAGCCTCCAGTGCTGGAATTACAGGCGTGAGCCACCACACCTGACCCAGCATGTGTTTTTTTTTTTACCTTTGCAGAAATCACTGAAAACACAGATACGTAGCCAGTTCCAGAACTCAGAGAAAGGTAGCCCAGGAAAAGCCCAGCCCCGAGGGAAATCCTGGTGTGGGTCCTCACAAATGGGACATCATATCAATAGTGTGGGTGAGGTCCCCACGGCACTTTCAGAAACACAATAATGAAATTCACAGAGCCGTTGAAAATACACCACAGGCATTTGTAATTCTTTCTCAATTTCTTTTTCATGTGTTCTACATATTTTACATTCAACTTTTCTTCTTGATTTTCTTGATTTATGTGGGCTTTTTATATAAGAATAGGTCTTTGTCATATTTATTGTCTATCATATTTGCAACAAATGTATCAAAGGGTTAATGTGTGTATGTTTAATTTTGTTTATATTTTGACATGAGTTTGAAAATTTTATGTCATCTAATATCTACGTATTTCTTTATGTATACTGTATGTGTAAGAAACATATCTACATGTGTACACGTACATTATACAGTCTCCTATTACTTATAGCCAGAAAGCTTTTCCCCTTTGAGAGACCAGTTAAAACCATCACCTTTATTTTCTTCTAGATTGTAGTAGTTCAATTGTGTAAATTTCTGTTGCCCAAAGTCTACGGAATTTCAAATGTGTCTAGGCCAATGTTCATAAGAACTGGAATGGATAGTGTTCATCAAGCAAACCAAAGGAACCTTTTTCTAAGACTGAAAATTTAAAATAGTTACTATGTGGAATTAATTCACTGAGTTCTGAGAACACGCAGATGGATTCACTGATTACTCCCTCTCCCTAAAGTCCTTCCATTTTTCTCAATCCAATTATAACACAATTCTGTCAAAGTATATAAAATGTACAAGCCTTGATCTAACTCAACCCTAACCCAAAACAGCTAAATGTTGAATTTGGAAACTCAGTCTCCTCGGTTTGGGCCCCCCACCCTGTTCTCTCCATTTGAACACCTGCCTATGTTGATACAAAGCTCTGAGCAGAGGCACTACCCTGTTCTAACTATTTGCAGAGCAGTAATTTTCATATATACATTTTTCATTTGGTTAAGAATCCCAGTTTTTTTTAAGTAAATATTTTCATCACCAGAGGCTTTTTATTACCCAAAAAGAAAATTAAGTGCTTCCATTACTGAAGTTATCTGCAGAAAGCGTTCTCATCTCTGCAAGACTAACTGGAAGTTTAACCAAGAGAAATGTGAACTGATGTGAATTTAATAAAGAAGAGAGGAAGATGTTAGAGAGACAATGAAGACGCCTGGAATCAATTAGGTCAAATTATACCCTGTGTTACTTGTGTAACTCCCGTTACAGTCAAACGAAACAGCAGAAAAGAACACTACCCTGAACTTAGGCCCCATTTCAGAGCAGAGAGTGTTTCATAAACAGTATCCGAATCAAGTCGTTTCAAAGGGTGGGTCAGAAATTGCCGACTGAAAACGCTTTTCTCTGGGAACATACATTTGTCTGAACGGGGCTCATCCCCATAGCAACCAGTGGAAAGGAGGACATAGCAACTAGTTACCGTGCCAGCGCTAGATCCCTCCAAATCAGACCTTCCTTCCAGATAGTCTCCCATTTTCTCTCCCAAGCAAGTATTTCCCAACCCTAGACCCCCGAGGAGCTTGGGAAGCCGTGCACCTAGGAGAGGTGTCCTGGACTTCTGGGGCCAGGAGCAAAGGGGCCTGGGGGAGCAGCTTTGTTCACCTGGGAATCATTGCTACAGTCATTGAGAATGTAGGCTGACAGGTGCCAGCAGCCTGTCACATACTGACAGGTGGATGCCTTCTCAAGACGAGAATAGCCCCATTTACACACTGGCGTTTGGTGCCCTTGAGCATGAGCCTTGAAATTTACTAAGTGGAACTGGTCAGTAACAAAGCATGAGCTGTCCTGAGGTGACGGTGCACCTATCAGGCCCTGGTGGGGTCCCTGGAGGCCACATGGGGGCACCTATCAGGCCCTACACATTGAACATACTTCAGTGAGGGCCCAGTTTCAGACTCAGGCTTCAAAGTATGGCTGTGGTAGGGTTTGACTCCACTGTTGACATACCCACAGGATCGTGTAGCTAAGGATGGTTCCTCTCAGAGACCCCATTGCCAAGAATCAGTGTTGGCCTAGGTAGCGGAGAAGCAAGATAAGAAAGAGCCAAATCTAGCATATACTTTGAATTGTTCCCTTCTCTCAAGAACAAATGTCTTTTCATGCTTTATAAACATTCTTTTAGTAAAATACAATGAATACGATTAAGTATAATGAATGACTCAGAAAATAATCTGAAGGATTCTAAGATCCTTTGGTTAATTTTCACACTTCATAAGCTTCCAGTTTGTAATATCCGAGGAAGAAAGATCTAAGACAAATATGAATACCATGAACTACCCAAGGACAGTGACTTCCCCTGCACCTGTCTGGAACCAAGTCAGTACCTCGGTAAGAGTTTAGTGCACGCAGAAGACCTGGAGGGAAACACAAGTAAAGACCAACCATGGCTCCTGGGATTGGCTCTGCCACCAACTGCCTCTGGAGTCTTGGGGAAGTCACTTGAGCTATGATTACTGGGCCTCGGTGAGCTCTTTTGCAAATTCAAGATACTGAACTGATGTCTTCTAATACCCCTTGGAGCTTTAAGAATTCCATGATGATATCTATATAGCTGTTTTCTTAAAGTTTGAGGGTGAGTTGGGGGTTATCCCACAAGTTGAGTGACATTATTTTGCTGTTTATGGATAAGATGAACAACTGGCCTGGAGCAAATGTGCAATTCTTATCCTCCAGTGAATCAAAGAAATCTATTTGAATATAATAACTTTAAAAAATTTTCCCCATCAATACATAAAATTAACCAAGAAAATAAGATCCAACTTTAGGAATTTGTAGAGGATATATAAACATATTTGTTTTAAAATGGTTTGAAAACTTTGGGCTGACATTCTCTAGCTGTGCGTAATAGGTAACGATGAATATTTGCTCAGTGAACAAACACATGAGTAAGTGGTCTCTATACAGGATTTAATGATCTTACTCAGTTTCCCTTAATTTTGCTGTCTTTGATAATGTTTTGTTCCCTAGAAAAATTCCTAAGCGTTCAAACCGATGAGGTTACTCTGTACATAGCAAGTCTTTTTTGCAAGCTGAACGCAGTATGAATTCATACTCAATCATGCACTGTTCACCCATTGGGCTGTCAACTCTAAAAAAACCAACAAATAGCATTTGCAGTAATAACCATGTCAGCCTAGTTTACAGAGTCTGAAGCTTCCGACTGAATGGTGGTGGGTGGAATGTGGTCAATGGTCAGGAGTATCTCCTGGACTAAATGTTTTCTGGCATTCTTCGGAGGAGGAAAGCAGTTAGTCTGCATTTAATTTTTAAACCGCATTTCATCCTTTTCCGCTTCTACATAGCCACACACAGGAAAAAAAAAAATCCTGTTGCTCATGCTACGCATTCTTTTTACAATTCTTCTGGGCTGTTCTTCCATTTCTGTTTAGAACAGCTAATCTTCCACAAACCTGGATTGAGTGCAAGAAGCACATTTTGCACATCCCTAATCACACAAATATAAATAAGGTTTGGACACCATTAACCCCTTGAATAGCAGCTTTTTTCCTGGCCACGGATCCAAGGAAGGCTCAGGAAACATATGATATCTATTTCCCACTCATTCCGATGAGTTTATTACAGGTTGCGAAAAGCTACCAGAAAGTTCCACTGAAATAAACTCAAGCCAAAAGTTTTTAAAGGATGAACGTTTAAGTTATCACTTTTACATTTTTCAGTCAACATATTTTAAAAGGGTTTTTTTTTGTGTGTGGGGGGGTAACTGTACACCCATTGGAAGAAATGGAGCCCTCACCAAACCCCTATATTTTAAAAAATTAGCCCTAAATTTTCCTTATGATCACATGTGCTCAGGATTCTCACGTCACAGAAGCGCTAATAGGAAGTGGATGCCTCTGATCAGAGTAGCTGAATGTTCACCTAGTTTGTTTTTTTTTTTTTTTTTTTTAAGAGACAGGGTCTTGTTCTGTTGGCCAGGCTGGAGTGCAGTGTCACTATCATAGCTCACTGCAGCCTCCACCTCTTGGGCTCAACCAATCCTTCTGCTTCAGCCTCCTGAGTAGCTAGGATCACAAAAGCATGCCACCACATGGGCTAATTTTTAAATTTTTTGTTTGAGACATGATCTTGTCATGTTACCCAGGCTGGTCTCAAACTCCTGTACTCAAGCAATCCTCACACCTTGGCCTCCCAAAGCACTGGGATTATAGGCATGAGCCACTGTGCCCAGCCTACATTTTGAAGGTAAATAAAATTGGACAAAATTTGGTGCTAGTTGGAAATGAAGAAGGAAAGCGTTTCCGGGAACATCCAAATCTTCTTTAGACTTCCCATGTCCTAAGAATAAATGCCAAGTTTAAAATGGACAATTCAGAACTGGCAGTCTGAAGAAGTTATCTGCAATGCAGAAATTTCAGGCAATTGGTTTTGTTACGTTTGCAATGGTCCCCCCAAGAGGCTCTGAGTAGTTTCTGGTGATTAATAGATTTCAGAAATACTTCCTCATCCACCTATCAGAAAATCTTCAGATTTTGCAGAACTTTGTTTTCTACCAACCAAAGTGCAAGCTGACTAATTTTAAGTGCAATCTCTTTATATGCATATTTTCTTTTAACATTTAAAGACTTTCCCTTAGTAATACAAAAAGAACTGTGATCAATTGCAGGCCTAGGCATTCGCAGACTTATGTCCGCATTCTTTGGTTGTCGTCAAGATGTACCTGAAGTACAATGGAAGGTGAAGGCTGTCCATTCCTCTTAGGGTAGTTGAATTGTTGTCTTCTTTCTGACTGATTCTCTCTAACCTCCAATATGACAAGGGTTTTCAAACTTAGCATGCATTAGAACCACCTGGAGGGCCAGTAAAAACATAAACTGCTGGGACCCACTCCCAGAGTTTCTGAATTGGTAGGTCTGGGATTGGGCCTCAAAATGTGCATGTTAAACAAGGTCCCGGCCGGGCGCAGTGGCTCACGCCTATAATCCCAGCACTTTGGGATGCCGAGGCAGGCGGATCATGAGGTCAGGAGTTGGAGACCAGTCTGGCCAACATGGTGAAACCCCATCTCTACTAAAAATGCAAAAATTAACCGGGCATGGTGGCCTGTGGTCCCAGCTACTCTGGAGGCTGAGGCAGGAGAATCACTTGAAACTGGAAGGTGGAGGTTCCAGTAAGCCAAGAGTGTGTCACTGCAGTCCAGCCTGGGCAACAAGAACAAAACTCTGTCTCGAAAAACAAAACAAAAACAAACAAACAAACAAACAAACAAACAAGGTCCCAGAAGATGCTGATGCTGCTGGTCCGTGGACCACACTTTGAGAACTGCTGCCCTGTGTGTATCGAAAGGATGGAGATGGAACAGGAGGTCTAAGATTCCTGTGGGGCACCATTCTCTTCCCCAACCACAATCATAAGGAGAGTATTATATAAGAGAAGAACCCTCTGTTTCCTAACAATAACAGAAAAATTGACAAGCTGAAGCAAGAGATGCTTAGACTTCTAGAAAGTTGTTAAATATTGAAATGGGATAGCAGAGAAACAGTGGAATCCTCTTGTCAGGAGGTTATTGAAACTAGGGACAACTTTCAATTCAATGGTATGATTTAAACGGAAGACAGGGAATGTCAACCAACCCATTCCTATCTTGTGATAGGTGAAGTTTTTCTTTCCTACTTGCCTTGCTGTGCTACATTAATTGGCCTCTTGACAAGGCATGAAACTTTAATCTTAAACTACATTTTTCTTTTAAAAATTAGTTAGCAATCCAATTACAGTTCAACAAGATGAGCTATTTTAAGTGGAGAATATTAATTTCATTAGGATGTATAAAATATTTAAAATTGTCCAACCCAAGAAAAGAAAAAGATAACTAAGAATAGTCCATACAAAAAAAAAAAAATCTCTGTAATGACTTTGTACTTGCTTTGTTTAAACACTTTTTTTTTTTTTTTTCTGGTTGTCAGGATCAGAAGTATGTGTTTCTTAGAGAAACCATCAATAGCCAATAGAATACATTCATACGATTACAAAAGCCATACACGTATAAGTCAAAATTTCAGGTAGGGGAAGAAAAAGTTCAGCAATTTACACATGAGAAGAGCTACATAAATTCTCACCAGGAGAATGCAAATAGTTATAAAGATGTCTTCACACAGGCAATAAGCTGGTTAGTAATCCTAAAAATGGGACATAGGAAATGTAACTTATAGATTGCCTATTCACATGCAGAAGTGATAGGTACTAAGAAATCAATTTCATCACGTTGAGGTGGATCACAACGTATGTGTCGCCTGCACTTGAAGACCCTGATCCGCTATGTGTGAGGGTGAGGGAAGGACTCAGGATGCTGGAAATCCCCAGAGCAGCGCTCGCCCCATGTCCCCTGGGCCCCCAGGAGGCTGGCACCAAGTGGTTAACTTGCTGAGCAGGCTTTGTAGAAAATATGTTCGATGTTAATCTCCTAAACAACATCCAACCACATTGCTGACCCCACATCTCAGAATGCAGCAATCTTTATGTGTGAAAGAATGCATTCTTTCAAAGTGGACACTTCACACTTCAGCAGTAATGAGGCTGAATGTGGCTGCAGTCATGTGTCGTTCCAACCCGAGATAAACAGATTCAAATGTGCCTTCTACGATGACCTCGCTTAGTGTGGGAAGCCTCACTGGGACATTTTTTCAAATCATGGCATATTTAAGATTTTAATGGTCTTTTGATTTCTGTGCTAGAATATTTTGTGATCTCTACTGACCTTCAAAATTCTCTTTGTGGGGTTTTATTTTGCTGTACATGGCCCTTACATGGTGCTCTTTTAAAACGGAAAAGCTCTTGTACCAAATATTGACACTGTTTGTTTTCCCTCAGTCATAACGAAATAGGCGCTGGTTGATTCACATTCATTGCTGTTACTTGAAACCTCTACAAAACTCTAATGGGGGTAGATCTGGTTTCCTTCCAAAGGATCTGCTGCATGTGTACAATTAAAATTCCATCCTTCCTAAACCATTAAAATAAGACAGCAGGACCGACTTGCTTCTTTAAATGAACTTGATAGAAAGCCACAAAGAATAGCAGCATCTCAGTGTCTCTCATTAAAATAACACAAATTTCATTCTACTTTTTAAGGTGACTACAACCAAGATAATAATTGTGTGTGTGCTGAATAGATACAGACCTCTTCACATACCTGTGTGTCAGTATGCAGCTCTGTAATCCAAAAGATAACATTTATGAAGTCCACATTGTATAAGATATGGACAGTGAGCTCAGCGATTATTCTGGCTCCACTGAAAAGATGACAGATGAGCAACCAACAAAGCTCTTTTACACGGGAAAGACCTCAGGGAGGATTCATAATCCTTCACGTCACTCCTTGTCTATTGGATCTAACAGAATCTGTAGACTAGGGACAAAACATTGAAATGGGCATAGAAAATTTATATCACATCAACAACAGTATTATACAAACAGGGTTAAACTTTCCACAATAAAAGTGCTTAGGATTTAATAGTAATTTGTTTTCTATAAAATATTTCATCCCCCTAGTGTGACCTGAGAGGGCGTTTACAAGCATTAGGTTGGTTGGAAAGTGGGAGATTATTTCTGTGGAATGGCTGTGTTTTTTAATACACTAAGAAAAAAAAAAAGTCAGCTGTAGAAAGAGTTGGAAAATATTCTTAAAATCCTCTAGTCCCATCATGGAAATCATCTAATTTAAACCAATCCAGTACAGAAGGTAGTCTATACATCTATACATGACACTGTATAAATAATCCAGTAACAAACTCTCTTTGTGTTTAGAATAGAAGCTGTGTGAAGGGACCGAGCATATTTTTATCTGTGTATTCTTCAAACCCAGCACAGTGACTGGCATGTAAAAGACACCAGATGTTTGCTAAATGAATGAATGAA
Source organism: Piliocolobus tephrosceles (assembly GCF_002776525.5). Taxonomy (NCBI): domain Eukaryota; kingdom Metazoa; phylum Chordata; class Mammalia; order Primates; family Cercopithecidae; genus Piliocolobus; species Piliocolobus tephrosceles. The sequence continues at coordinate 160,541,089 of NC_045438.1, forward strand.
TTTTCCATTCATAGGGAAAGAGAAAAAGACTTCCAACATTACCCATGTGTCTTCGGGTTCTCAAATCTTCATCCCCACTGAAGTCCAGACTGAATGTGAAATTGGTCATTTAAATGAAGGACTTTGGCGACTGGTCCCAATAGTCATAGAGCTGCCTAAAAACTCTGTTCTGACAATCACTATGCATAAAACCAGCACCTCTACTGAATAATAAAGGAAAAAGCAAAGGAAAGAAAGAAAGGAGTGTTGAAAGCCAGTTTGCATAGCCAGATGGCTAATGAGAAGAGGAGGTAATCTTTTAAAATATGTAAGTTTTAAGTGAGAGTTAAAAAAAAATAAGTTACTTTAACCTCTGCTTTAATTTCCTACCCAATGGCTTTGCCTGTAATTTACAGTCTGGGATAATCCTTGAGAGATCAGAATTCCTTAGCTTGACATTTGGGCTCACTACTAAACAGGTCACCCACCCCTCTCTAGACGTTTCCATATCTTATAATGCTCCAATTTAGTGTGTCGGATCCAGCTGGAACAAATCCCTTATTGTTTCCTGCACATTTTCCTCTCATTTAGCATTTTATATTCATTGGAGGGCACCAACTTTGCATGTCAAAAAGTATGCTTACCTTGGGATACAGAAAGGGGGACCATGCGGTCCCATGCTCAGAGATCTGATTTCAAGAGGGGAAAATGCAATTATATTGATTACTGTAGTACCTGGTAAAAATTAATTACCATGTTTCATCCAATCTAAGATGCCAGTGATGGTAAAATGCAGCATTCATTTATGTCACTGCTAAGAGAAGAAAAGCATGGCCAATTAAACGACAATACACTAGCAATTGTTAGGCCCGACCTGATTTCAGAAGTTAAATGTGGGGGAAAAAAAATGTGCATCTTGAAATCAATGAAATATAGTTGTATTCATAAGTTACAAAGGGCTGGTAGAGAAGGGCAATCACATCTGGGCCGAGAAAACTACAAAAGAGAGGCATGGTGAAGGGGAAGACACATGAACCGGGCCTTGCAGGGTGAAGAGTTTTCTGTAGGTGGAGACAGTGGCATGGACAAAGGCTTGAAGCACAATGTGTGTAGGGAGCAGAGGTTGCCATTAGGTTGGAGCTTAAGGGGCAGGATGGGAAGAAATGAAAGATTAAGACAAGCTGATGCCAATGAGAAGGCAGTGGGGAACCCCCTAAGATTCGAGTGTTGTATCATAACCCACAGAAACCATTAACATGGTAGTAGTATCTAGGATGACATCGCAGCTATACTCCAACCCTTCAGTGGATTCGAGTTGGACCAAATTCGGACTCTTTTCCAAGAAAGCTAAAACTCTCAGTGATCTGGCGATCACCTCCCTCTGCAACCTATCCCACCTCTCTTGACCACGGATGGTCTAGCCAAGCTTGAGCCAGTCACGGTCTCTCTACCTTGAGATGGATGTACGCTGCTCCCTCTGCCTGCGCCACTCTTCCTTGGGAAGAAGGGACCCGCCCTGGCCAACCCCATCCCAAGTCTACTATCTTCCCACCGAGGCCTTTGCAGGCTTCCTTCCTAGCACCCATCACAGCTTGAAGTGCTTTTCTCCCCAGGTCGACTTGCTTTTGTCTCCCTCCTTGGAATGAAAGGTTCATCGGTATAGCGACCACATCTCTCTTAGCATCTGCTGTATCCCACAGCACCTGCAGGGAGCAGGCATTCTCTGAGCATTTGGTGGATGAATAAGTGAGTATCTGTCCCCCTCCTCCCCTACCGCATATTCAGCTCTAAGCCAGAAGGCCAGATGGGCCCCAGACCTACTCAGTCTCACCATCTGGAAAGAAGGCAATTGCCTAAGAATGTCTCTCTGGGATGAGGAAACTGTTCACTGTCAGGTGACAATCCAAGGCCTAGTCTCAGTCCATCCAAGGACACTGCCACCTCCCTCTCCTTTCAGTGACCTGCTCAGAATGTGCACAGGTTGTTGTTGATGGCAGCACCCTTCCCTCCTCATCAAGTGACTGCCCTGCCTTCCTCCCTCCCTGATGCAAGCCCATCAACTAGTGTTGTCCTCACTCAACCCTGTCACAAATCCAGTGTTGTGCTGAACACTGTGTCTATTCCATTCATTTTGACTGCTTTATTAAAAAGCCCTTACTTGTGAGGATTACAACCTCTGGGAAACAGTTTAAGAGAGAACAGCTATTGGGCCCGTCATCGGTTTCTGAATCCTGCTCCATCATAGGACTGAATGGGCCTCAGGGGAGGGGTGAGGGACCACACCTGTTTCATTACCATCATAGCTGGTGCTGAGAACACAGAGGTCCTCAATGAACATTTACTGATTGAATGAGGGAAAACATCAAATAAGACACTCTTCCCATTGGGCTCCGTTATATGATCAATCATACTTTTCTCTTCAATCCAAAATCTCTGTAAGCAATAGAGCTTTTTCTTTAATAACAGACACAAAGAGATGAACTGAGTTAGGTAGCAAACTAAATGGCTCACATACGGTTCTCATCCAGGCTGCATTTCTCTTGAGCATTCCACCAAATGCCTTCTAAATGGCCTGTTGGCAGGTCCTCTGTGTTCAGGAAGCAGATTTGGCATGTACCCTCTGGATCTCTGTCTGGTTGGGGGCACTCCACACCTCCCTGACAGAAGGGGCCTTCTATGAATTTCTGGGCAGTGCCTATGTCTCCCTGACCTACAGCAAGCTGACCAGATTCATCAGTGGTAGTATAGGACCATCTCTACCCCATATTGCTTGGTATCAGTCAGGCTGTTGCTTCTGCCAACAAGAACAACATCTGTTGTGTCTACTGTGGCTCAGAAGCCCACTGAATCATGAGCAGCACCTCCATGTCTCAGTTCTCCATAAACCTTGCGAAGATGCAGAAGGCATCTCTGTTCATGCTGCGTTTTGCAAGCCACTACTTCAGCTTCCCACCCACCCCAGTTTGGCACACGTCTCCCAGACGGGGAGGGAAAAGTGGTGAGAAAATTTTCCTCTGACACTACTCTATTATCTGGACAGACTTCTTCAGCCCCTGAGCTATTTCACAGAACCCCTTGAGGTCACAGGTGATGCCAAGCCTGTGGATGAAACGTGACTTGGCAGCACCCAATTGTCCTGGGCCTCCGCATTTGATCACTATGGATCTCAGAGCTCAGTGTTGACCAGAAGGAAATGATTTCCTGTTCACCTGGGTTTGCTCTTAAGGATTTAGTCAGATCCAGCCTGGCAGAGTCCACCCAAGCGTCACTCACTGCAGGTGCTTCTCTATCGAGTTTCTCAGTGCGTCACTGCTCAGCGATGAAGCACTGGATTGAGGTCCAATAGTATCAGCCAATGCCAAAACACAAGAGGACTGGTCTTCAAGAAAACAGTAAACAGAGCAGTTTGGAAATTATGTAAGACAATTTTTAAGAGGATTTGGTTCAAGTCAATAAATGCTGTCTTAAAAAGTTGATGCCAAGCCACCCAAAGTGAACGAATACTATTCATTGTGCAGGAGAGATCATCAATTTAGAAATATTTTGCTTCATTTTTGCCTTCGTTACTGCATTCTGGAACTGAGATACATATCTTCCTCCAAATTAAGTGGCCAGATGAGAACAGTCTCAGTTCTGAAAAGCTTAGGTACCTGCGGCAAGCTGTCACGGAAGTACACATGGTGGCACTGACCAACTTGACTGACTGGAGCCAAAGTCAAGGACATGTGGCCCCCTCTGCTTTATTTTATGACCACAGCCTGAACACCTAACCCTGGCCAGTTCAAATGACAAATCACTGGCCCTAGAACCCTAGAAAATGTGGGTTGAATATCATTTCTTTAAATTAATGAAGTTTTATTGAATCAATTTATTGGTTGGTTGGTAAAACAAAGTCCAATACATACTTCTATCATGCTCCTGCATATGGAAATAAGATGGAACAATAAAAGGAACCCCAGGATAACTAGAAGTAAATATATACATCCATCTCCTAACCCTAGAGGAAAAGAAAGCTGCTTTTATAGTAGGGGAGAGCTACAATCAATCCCCCAGAGCTTAATGAGAAGAGAACAAAGACCTTGCCACCCAGACATGGTTTAGACTGGGCCTCCCAGACACCACAGGCAGGGGAGGGACAGAAGAAGAGCTTTTTCAGGATATAAATGTTAGATGTTTTGTGAGACACTCAGGCTATAGAGACAAAGGCCATTCAGTGAAGGAGATGTGAGATCTAATGTAACATTTTATGGACATTATTGATTATCTACAAAATTTTCCACTAGAATTATCTCTTTTTTAAAGTCTGCATATAAAAGCTCTCTCCCTAAGAGTTTAAGGAATGTTCCCATTTACTATCTCATTTGTCTCCACTACTCACTGTGAAGTAGGAAAGATAAGGATTATCCCATTTTATAGTACAGGCATCTGAGATAAAGGATTGCAGTAAATCAGACATGTTTGGAAGTGGGTATGTGAGGAGGGAAGAAATCATATGCCAGGGTGGCTTCTTTTAGATCACACACACACATACACACACACACACCCCTACCTTTATCGTAATAACACTCATCTCTTTTGGATGAGAGAAGATATCCTGATAAAGTTAATATAAACAACTCCAAAAGAACCATGCAGGGCTTCATCAATTCAGGACTTCATGATTTTCGAATGTATGCTTATTGATGACACCTGACCCTTCAACATTTGCACCTATCAATAAGTGATCAGTTCCTTAAGCAAATGCAGATGACACCTGGGTCAGGGCACAGGCTCAACTGTGAATGAGAGTTGGGAATAAAATCAAGATCCTTTCAAGTTGTAAAGACTCTATGATAATATGCTTTTAAGTACCAGAGATATTATCTTTTTTTTTTTTAATATATAAACAGTGTGACTACGATATAAGTCAAGGAGAATGAATTTTGGCTGGTGCTCTTGTCAACTATAAATCACGGCTGCTTATTTATTAAAGTAAGCTGAGTGGTGAGGACGACTCTGCCAGCTCATTACCAGTTGCTGTAGGTATTTCAAAGTAATAGTTCTATTCTTATAGGATGTCTGCCTGGAAGAGACCTTAAATTTGGTCATGGTCTATACTCCTTATTTACAAGGAAGGCCCAGGAGAATTCAATAACTGGCATACTAACATTCAGTTGGAATCAAATAGCCCCTCTTTGAAAAAAGAAATCATAACTTTGGTCTTTTCAATAATCTGAACAGGACTTCCCCGAAAGAATCCAAGTGACTAGCAGTTTTCTGAATTCTACTTTCTAAAGAATTACTGATTTAGCTAACCTGACCCTGTCCTCTACTTTGATTGGCTGAGATGTGGCGACCATCGCAAATCTACAACATAAATAAACCTTGAGATGGATAATTGAGAATGGAGTGTAGTAATTTCAACAAATGAGCTTAGCACTCCGGCCTTAAAATGAGGCTATTCCGTTGAACAAGCTGCTCTCTCCTCTCTCCCTCCTTTGGAGTCATTGCCAGACTTTTGCCATCCAAAACCTTAGAATTCGCAGTAGCCAAAGTTTTCATGCTCTATGTTGGAAAGTTCGAGTAAGCTTGTTACTCTTCAGCTACTGACCAATTAAAACCAGTACATGATGTGTTGAGAGAAAGTGAGTGAGGTCAAGAGGTAATAATTAAAAATGATGTAATGAGATGATCCAATCTCCCTAGGCCTGCCAGAAGGCCCACTGGTGACCACGTTCCGAGTTTCTCTGTATCACTCTGGCGTCTGGCCATGGAATCTGTGAAATAAAGTTACCTCTAACCCTAGCAGGGGTTTCTCTGGTTCCTGAGCTGGTTATTACAAAGTCTAAGTCTAAGGGAATTGCTTTATAATTTTCCTTATGCTACATGTGGTGTGGTGGCAAGGATTATTTTGAAGTGGTTTTTATGAACAGGTGGAGGTCTGTCCTTGTTCCCGCAACCTAAGCACAGTGTGTGGCATGCAGCAGTGCCTAGTGAGCGAGCGTGGAAGGAACATCTGAGGACTGTCCCCAAGATGAATCGGACTGGCGAAATGTCACTGGCACTGGAAGTAGGAAGCAGACTGTGGGAAACAGGTAGAACACGAACCCTAAATTAGTGTGGTTTTGCTCATTTGCAAAAATGATGTGAGATATTTGCTGAGATGCCCATGCACACCGTACCAGAAACAGTGTTGGACTGGAAGGGTGGTCACCCAGAACCAACTCGAAGGGACTGCATGACTATGAACAGGGACTTGACCTCTTTTGGCTTCCGTGCAACATCCGAGTCCTCACCCTCTGGTCTTACATCTGGTTCTACTTTGTGACTCATGGCAAGAACTTGGCTGAGTGGCCTAAAGGTATACCCTGTGGCCTTCAAATACAAGAAGCCTAATGGACTCTGCAGAGATATGGACATATGTGGAATATAGGTTGACTTTTGTCATCATCAAATCCAAGACTTGGTTTCCTTGGTACTTCACCCGACCAAACAAGTCAACTAGTTAACAGACTATAAGATTAGACTCAGAGAGAGTACTAGAGCATATTTAGCTTAAGGGAAAGAATGACAGAAGCACAAGATCTACAACACAATGGCAGCAGAAGTCACCACATCTTAGGGGAAGGACAAACCAATGTATACATCTGATCTTTTCAATAACCAGTTTCAGTTTCTACATTTCTCAAAGCATCATGATGGAACAAATTACGAGAGAAGATTGTTTAGTAAAAGAAAAATACACATAAAACAAAAAAGTAGGATCTAGAATAAATTTGCTATTCATTTTGAGGTTCTCTAACACTTGCACCCATCTCTTCTTTTTGTTGCTGTTATTAATAAAGTTAAGGTCTAAGAGATGAACCAAGCCATCTCCTGGCACATGGAACTTACTACTCATGCAATTTGCACTCCAAGAAAGAGATTTACAGACCCACTGAGAAAAATAAATCAAAAGTATGCTCGTGAATAATGTCCAATGAGAACAGTGGTGTGATGAAATGTCGCCATTTGCAGTTGGATGGTTTATTACTCCCTCTCAGCACCCACTCTTGTTTCTCACCTCAAACACAATTTCACATTGGTATAATTTATAAGCATCAGTTTGCCAAGGTTGATTGCTAACCTTAACTTTTCACTCAATGAATTCTTAGGTGCTTATTAGGATTAAAATACATCACCTCTTAGAATATTAGCTCCTTAGCCTCAGATGCCAAGAGAAAGTTGAAGCGACTATACACTTCATTGCTTGGGATGTGTAACAGCTCATGTTTTGTGTGGCGGATGGGAGGGGGGTGCTGCCCGTGCTAGATTTATTTTGGAGACTGAGAACTTAGGGACACATTAAATAGAGCATACATTTAAAAATAAGCACCACCTGAAATTTCCAGCGTGTCATCTCCACAAAGAGTATGATGACGTATATTTGTTGTAGTTACTGCAAAGTTTCCTATTGCTTTACCAAATACTCATTATTGGGTTGGTTAGTCTACATTGAAACATATTACAAATAGGTAGTACTTTATAACAAAGTATTCTTTCAAGAAGACATTGAGATCCAGATTCGTACAATTTAAATTGACAAAAAATAAACCCTAAGTCACATGACAAAGAGAAACAGAAACAACTCATGGGAATTCTGTTTATGAGCCTACGATTGTGCTGATATCTGGGAAACAGAATGAATTATCCAGAAAGATTTGAATAGCTCTGGATAAGATGATTATTTCACAGAACTAGTTCGCTAATTTGGAAATCTCAAGATTTGATTCAATGGTGAATATAGCAACCTTCTTTTGTTTAAAAAAAGTCACTTTAATTTGCTTAGAGTAAACATTGTATGAAATGAAACTAAAATTCCATTATCTATTGGTTCTACTAAGTAGTAAAAGAGAAAACAACATTTATTTTATAAGTATCACTTCTTTTCTGGCAAAATAGAAACTTCTTCACTATGAAGATACCCTCAGAGTTAAGGTTTAGGACATACGGATGTTTTTTTCTCATTAGAATGTCCATTAGGTACCTGATAAGAACTTAGGAAAAATTAGTTAAAATATTGTGACAGCAAGACAAAGCCTAAGATTAATATTTCTATAGATGAGGAAGGGGGTGATGCTATTTAGCATGCTTAATGCAACAGTGTGGGGAACAGGGTGAAAAATAATATTTTTCTACCAAGCACAGAAGGGACTTTCCTGCAACAGGATCAAGGCCATCTTGGCCACGAAGGTGACAGTTTGGCTTCATTCTCATAAAATCTGCCAAAACATTCCTCCCTTGGGCCACCAATGTGTTCCCTCTGGCAATCCAGATGGCACTCTTCTTTTTAAGGACTTATCTGCAGAATTTGACATTACTGATCCCACTGGCTTCCTCCATTTTTGAGATTCCATAAATGTCTGATTGTGTCCAACCTCCTCCCCAGGATCCTCTTCACTGCTTGCTTCTTTGTCTATCTCAAGAACTATTTCATTTTCACCCTGGGTGCTCTCCCTGGGCAATCTCATCTGCCCTTATGGTGTTAACTCTTACTCCAGGCTATAGACTTCCAATCCTATATCTCTATCACCTTTCTTACAAATGATAGACTTGACTCCAATTGTACTTGCCATCTCCCAAGGACACCTGAAATTCAACATACGTCAAACTGAACTCGTCGTCTTTTCCCCAAAATCTACTTCTGCTCCTCACTCTCTAACTCATTTAGAGGCGCCTCCATCCACCCATACACTCAAGATGGGTGCCCAGGAGTCATCTTCAACACCTCATTCTCTACCATCGTTCTCCCCTTTCCAATCAGCGCTAAGTCCCACTCACTTGACTTCGCAGGGGTTTTCTGGCTTTGTCTTCTGCTCTCCATTGGTTCCATCTCTATCTAGCCCAGGCCCTCATCTCTCTGTTGGACAGTGTGATGGCCTTCCTTCTCCAAGTTCTATGCCATGCACTCTCTTCGTTGCCACCCAGCAGTGTCCCTAAAAACACAAGTCTGGTCATGTCGCTCCTGATTAAACTCCCTCAATGGCCTATCATCAGCTGTGGGGTTGAATCTAAATGGCTTCATGACAAACTAGCCCTTTGTAGCCAGGACCTTGCCTCTCTGTCCAGCCACATCCCTCTGCCTTGGGGATCCATGAACTAACAGGGCTATTTTACCACTGCCTTGCTTTGTTTCTCCATCCCCTCAGCCTGGGGCACTCCCCAGTCATACTCTAGATCATCTTCCTAGGCCAATTCCTTCTTCTTAGGACTTGACTCTGTCCTTCAAGAACCCACACTGACCATCTCAGACCAGGCCAGGGTCCTTCCTTGGGGTTCTGGCTGCCCTTGCGCATGCCTCTTTCAAAATCTCAGAGTGGGGATGAATGAAAATTGCCTGCCTCTGTGTTTTTCCCTATGAAAGGTTACCGACACGGGGACTATGCTTCATTTCCTTTATGTCTGCAAAACCCAGCACACAGCAGGAGTTTTATCTCCAGTGCCTGGCAAAGAGATGGTCAACATGCTTTCCCTTCCTTAACTGGGTGGCTGTTGTTTTGCAGTTTAATAAACACTGGAAAAACATAAATGTTTCCTGTCAAGGACTCCTGTGTTCCCATGGATAGTATTAGAATCCTGAGGTCTTGAAAAATTTCTCTGTAGAATAGCGAGAGCCTTTCTAGGATTCAGAAATACTATAAATGGGTCTTTTCACAGAGTTGGGTGTCCCTTAGAAAGTGATCGTTCCTCCGCGTTCTCTTCTTATGAGCCGTATGGCACAGTAAAGTCAGACCAATGTGTGTCCAAATCCCTGTCCCATCACTTAATGACCCTGGGCAAGTGAAGGCTCTTCCAACTCCCTGCGCCACATTTCCTCACCTTCAACCTAGGGCTGAGAATACAATCTCCTAAGGTGGTAAATCTGGCAAATTTATTGTAAGGTATCAACGAACATATTACTTTCCCACATCCTTTACATTCTTCTTCTCCTTCTCCTTCTTCTTCTTCTTCTTCTTCTTTTTTCTTTTGAGACAGGATTTCATTCTGTCACCCAGGCTGGAGTGCCATGGCACGATCATAACTCACTACAACCTGGAACTCCTGGGCTCAGGCAATCCTTCTGCCTCAGCCTCTGTGGCATGAGCCGCCACACCCAGCTATTTTTAAAAAAATTTTTAGTAGAGACGCTATGTTGCCAGGCTGGTCTAGAACCCCTGGGCTCACAGGATCCTCCTGCCTTGGCCTCCCAAAGTGTACAGTCTTGTTTTTACCCCATGACACTTTCCCATTTGGGCTAGTAGACATGAAGCAACCCATTATTCCAGAGAGAAATCCTTACAGCAGAACAAGAGAACCAAAGAGCCCAACTTTTGGCTTTCTAGTTTCAAAACTCAAGACCCTTGATAAGTAATAGGTTTGCCAGAATGCACTGAGCCAGGTGTACCTCCCTCCACTCCTTCCCAGACACAGAAAAAATCTCCAAGGCAAGGGTCCATAAGGAGCAAGAGTGAAGAGCATCAGTGCCACAGGCCTCTACGTATGAGTCTTACCCGTGGACAGAGACTGCGAATGAGAGCAACAGAACTCCCAGATAGGTCTGTGGATCCTGTGCTGGGGAACAGGCAGCTGGCAGCTCTGAAAATGCCATGCAGTATGATGGCAGCAGATGCGAGCTTAGACTAGGTGGCTGGGGCTCAGGCAGAAACACAGACACATCAGCAGGCATCAGGGTGGAGGGAAGGCAGTGCCTGGGGACAAGATGAGAAGACTGATAGCCCGTGGATATCTGGAATGGTCACTGAGGATGCTCACACGCCTCTTACTTCTTTGAATCCATGTGAACTCCTTATAAATGAAATGCAACCCCAGTGAGGAGGACTAATAATACTTTGCTTTTTAATAGACTTTATCTTTTAGAGCACTTTTGGGTTCACAGCTATGTTGAGTTCTCATATGCCCCCTGTCCACCTCCCACCAAGCACAACCTCCCGCATATCAACATCCTGCACCAGAGTGGTACATTAGTTATCATCGGTGGACCTACACGGACACATCACTATCACCCAAAGTCCACAGTTGACAGCGGAGTTCACTCTCGGTGTTGTATAGTCTATGGGTTTGGGCAACCATATAATGACATGCATCTACCATTGCAGTGTCATACAGTGTTTTCACTGTGCTAAAAATCATGTGGGTTGCATCTATTCATCCCTCCTTCCCCCAAACCCTTGGCCGCCACTAATGTTTTTAACTGTCCCTACAGTTTTGCCTTTTCCAGAATGTTGTACAGTTGGAACTATACAGTATGTAGCCTTTTCAGTTTGGCTTCTTCAGTTAATAATATGTAGAGCAAACTCTATATCCCTCTGTAGCTTGAAAGCTCATTTCTTTTTAATGCTGAATAATAGCCCATTATCTGGATGTGCCAGTTTGTTTATCCATTCATCTACAGGAGTATCAAGACTTAACTGAAAAAAACTCCTAATTGACTGAGTTTTCCTGGCATTAACTACATGAAGTTTCTCCCATCAGGCAGAAGTGGGGCATGTGAGACAAACCAATTTGTAAGATGATAAAGAAATTCTATTTCTTCAGCACTTTGGGAGGCCAAGACGGGCGGATCACGAGGTCAGGAGATCGAGACCATCCTGGCTAACACAGTGAAACCCCGTCTCTACTAAAAAATACAAAAAACTAGCCGGGCGACGTGGCGGGCGCCTGTAGTCCCAGCTACTCGGGAGGCTGAGGCAGGAGAATGGCCTAAACCCAGGAGGCGGAGCTCGCAGTGAGCTGAGATCTGGCCACTGTACTCCAGCCTGGGCGGCACAGCGAGACTCCGTCTCAAAAAAAAAGAAATTCTATTTCTTATAAGGATATTTGTGCATCTGATACATAGTGGTCAATAGTTAGTTTATGTTACTAGACCCTTGAGTGTGAAACATTCAGCTGCAAAGGGGCTCATCTTTTCTTTGGTTTCCCTCTTGCAGTTTGTCTGCTATGGCTGAATCCAGACCTAGGCTACAGTAAGCTTTGACATGTTGGTTGTAGGGCCCATTGAAACATTGTTCATATCTGACAACCATTCCCTGCCATCAAATGTCCTCTGTCACTGGCTTGGCATTATTAGAGTGTTGCTTCCTACAGACCATCCACGAAAAAATAGAAGGCTAAGAACATTCATTCATTCATCCACTTTCAGACATGTACACACATCTTGGTATGCCTTTGTGCCTGTCTATGTGTTTACATCTATTTGACTCTGTATATGTCTGGGTGTATTCTTATTTTATGCAGCCATTAGGTGGACAAGACATAATACCTGCCTGCAGTCCCGTGGGGGACACAGATGAGTACACAGCTCACTTCAATAGAGTAAAATACTTGTTAGAAGATGTGTGGTGTGGAAACATCCACCCAGAGAGAGAACTGTGAGGGTCAGTTTTACGTGTCAACTGAGCAAGGCTACAGTCCCCAGGTATGTAATCAAACACTAATCTAGGTGTTGCTGTGAAGGTGTTTTATAGATGAGGTTAACATCCTCAATCAGTTAACTTTAAGCAAAGGAGACCACCCTTGATAATGTGAGTAGGGGTTATCCACCCAGTTGAAGGCTTTCAGAGCAAAAACGGAGGTTTCCCAGGTAAGAAGAAATTCCACCTCGACACTTAAGCATCACCTCCTGTCTGAGTTTACAGCCTGTCCTACAGATTCAGAATTATTAGCACCCTCCTTCCGCAGTTATGGATTTTGAACTGTCAGCCTCACGATTAATTCCTTAAAATAAGTTTCCATCCATCCATCCATCTAATTGGTCCTGTTTCTCTGACTGATAGAAGAATCTAACCTGTTCTTATGAGGTCAAGGACGTCTTCCAGGGTTTTGATTCTTAAGTAGGAGGCACAGGGTGGGAAAGAATACAAATAAGTAGACAGATATAAAATGTATTGAGGTAGAAAGGATGTGATTTGGCAATTGAAACTAGGAATAAGACAACAGATAGGAAGGAATCTAATATAAAGCCCTTTTTGCTGGCTTAGGAAGCTGAGTACATGGCAATGTCATTCGCTGGAGAGGGAACACAGGAAGAGTGGCAGGCATGAGGGTCACAATGAAGTAAGTTTCCTACATGCTGGATTTGAGGGGCTTCTGGGACTTCCAGGTGGTGACGTTCAGAGCTCCATTAGGAAAGTCAAAAGTTCCAGAGACAGAATTCTGGGTTAAGGGGCAGCAGCAGCTCAAGGATCAACTGAAGCGCTGGGAGGAGGTGAGATTGCCATGAAGATGGAGAAGCAGAGAGGGCCAAGGGCAGTGCCCGAAAAACACTAACATTTAAGGGGCCAGAGGCAGTGACTGTAGAGGTGACAGACAGAGATAGGGTGGCACAGAAGCTAGGGGAAGACGATGCTCCCAACAGGAAGAAGATGTAGCAAGGAGAGGGTCACTGAGCCATCTCACCGAAGCAGTGGGAGTGGATGCAAACACCGAGGAGGGACTCACAGGACTACTGAAAATGCTTTAGGATTGTCCAAAGTCATTGACGTTAGTTAAGTAAGCAGTGGAACAGGATGTGATTTGCTCTAGGATGATGTAGAAGTCACATATTTTAAGAAAGAAGGAACTTTGCTATCCTCTCACGCAAGTGATCATGCCCCCTCCACCCTCTGGTGGGGTAAACCAGAGGCAAGGGAGTTGAGGGCAGCAGAAGAGAAGAGAAGAAGGGAAGTATGAGTGTAGACAACACTTTTGGGTTTTGTCTGAGGAGAGGGGAGAGAACACATGTGCTTTAGGGGAAAGAGGCCAAGGGAGATTTCTGTAAGACAGACTCAAGCGTGTATAAAGGCTCATGGGAAGGAGCCTGCAGAAAGGGTGGACTCAAACATGCAAATGGAAAGGGAGACAAGTGGATTTGTGAGGCTAGAAGAGCTGGGAGTAGAAATTGACCCAACAGAGTCAATCGTGTTAGAGTCCTCCATGTGACAAGGACAGACCTGCAGGAAGGAGTACTGGGCCATGTGGTGGCATCCCGTGGAGTGAGAGAACTGGTAGTTGTGTGGTATTCTGTTTTGTTTGTACTCCAAAAGCCTCAAGGACCATGATGCCACGGACAAACTCTGCCAACACCATCAACCTGCTGTCCCTGCTAGGTGCTAGAAAAATTATCACCCAGTAGAAGGGCAGGAGGCAGAGAAGCTTACTTGAAAACAACTTAATATATACACACCCCAACAAGAACAGCTGTGTATGTGTGTCTTTTTTTTTTTTTGGAGACAGGCTCTCACTGTGTCACCCTGGCTGGCATGCAGTGGGGTGTTCTCAGCTCACTGAAACCTCCATCTCCAGGGCCCAAGTCATCCCCCCACCTCAACCTCCCAAGTAGCTGGGACTACAGAAGTGTGCCACTATGCCCAGGTAATTTCTGTATTTTTTTGGTAGAGATGGAGTTTCACCACGATGCCCAGGCTGGTCTCAAACTCCCGGGCTAAAGAAATCCGCCTGCTGCCGCATCCCAAATTGCGGGGGTTACAGGCATGAGCCACTGCACCCAGCCTCGTGTGTGTGTTCTCAAGCCAGCATCAAAATAAGCGGCCCAGGTTCAGAAAGCTGACTGTAGCAATTAGTAAAATACAAGCGATTTCTGGAAAGGAGCAGGGGGCATCTGTTGCTTATAGAAAATGGACAGAGGGAACAGCCCTAGACAACAACACCACAGACACCGAACAGCACCAAGCAGCACTGGCAACCCTGAGGAGCAGCAACAGAGCAGGGCCAGGTCTTCGGACAGAGAACTCAGCCAGCCTGCTCCCGCAGCAGACCCAGTTATATCAGGCTGACTTGATCATTTCATCAAAGTGACTTGACCTTATTTTTTTAAAAAATCAGTCTACCATAATCAGCAATCCAGAAGGTGTGAAAAGCCGCCTGCCTCCAGGCCCCACAGGCTCAGCGTGGGTTGGTAAGGGGCATCAGAGGGCCTAAAGAGCCTACTTCATCTTGAAAGGATAGGAGGGTCATCCATTTTTAAAAGGCCAGCCAGGGAGAGTCTAAGAAATCCCATAAGCTGGGAAACGATTACTGACCAGCCCAGAGTACTTCCCGAAAGGAAGCTGTCAAGACACTTTGGAACTGGCTGCTGGGGAGCAAGTGACCCCCTCTCCATGAGACTCCAGGAGCACCTGCCAGCCTGTGTGTCCGTCTCTCTGTCCCTCAATATCTCCACATAGTTTCACATCAACGATCCACGTGAATTACCGTCTCATGGGTCTCAGTCTTCTTTCCATTTTTCTACCCATGTTTAAACTTCCCCAGTTACACCTTTTAGAATTCTATGATAAAATACAATTTTATTTCTCACAGTATCTTTGGAAATGTTTTTCTTTGACCTTTTCCTCTACATATATGCCTGGTAAGAGTCACACGTTACAAAGATTTTCTGGAGGAGGCACAGGTATGGTTGATTTTTTTTTTTTTTTTTTTTTTTTTTGAGACAGAGTCTCGCTCTGTCGCCCGGGCTGGAGTGCAGTGGCCAGATGTCAGCTCACTGCAAGCTCCGCCTCCTGGGTTCCCGCCATTCTCCTGCCTCAGCCTCCCAAGTAGCTGGGACTACAGGCGCCCGCCACCTCGCCCGGCTAGTTTTTTTGTATTTTTTAGTAGAGACGGGGTTTCACCGTGTTAGCCAGGCTGGTCTCGATCTCCTGACCTCGTGATCCGCCCGTCTCGGCCTCCCAAAGTGCTGGGATTACAGGCTTGAGCCACCGTGCCCGGCCGATTCTTAAAAGTAGATTACATTTCCAGAACCTCTGTTTCCATATGAACTCTTTCCTGAAACCGATTAGCCTGAGATTGCTCGTTCAGTTCTCCTTTCCTCTTCCCCTTCCAAATCTTGGAGCTCGCTGACCAGTGTAGTAAAGCCCTGGGGGAGACGTAGGACTAGGGGTACAGAGTCCTTGCTGTGCAAGAGGAATGAGTTCTGAAGGTCTAGCACACAGCATGTTGACTATGGTTAACAACACCGAGGTGACGGATATGTTACTTGATTGTACTGGATATTTTACAATGTATACATACACCAAATCATCAACTTTACACCTTAAACATATACAATTAGTTGTCAACTATACTTCAATAAAGCTGGAGGAAAAAGCTCCTTGGGTTGCCAAATACAAGGAGTAATTTGAGAATGCATTCCTGAGAAAGAGCCTTGAAGAGCAAAGCACAGAACACTTTAAAAAAAAAAAAAAAAAAAAGGCCGGGCGCAGTGGCTCAAGCCTGTAATCCCAGCACTTTGGGAGGCTGAGACAGGCAGATCACGAGGTCAGGAGATCGAGACCAGCCTGGCTAACATGGTGAAACCCCGTCTCTACTAAAAAAACACAAAAAGCTAGCCGGGCAAGGTGGCAGGCGCCTGTAGTCCCACCTACTTGGGAAGCTGAGGCAGGCGAATGGTATAAACCTGGGAGGCGGAACTTGCAGTGAGCTGAGATCCGGCCACTGCACTCCAGCCTGGGCAACAGAGTGAGACTTCGTCTCAAAAAAAAAAAAAAAAAAAAAATAGAGATAGGATGGAATAAGGGGTGGGGAGGGATCTTATTTCTACCAGGTGACAAACTCCCTGCAAAGCCCTTGCCTTTTCTATCTACATATCTTAGGAATTTAAATTCAGAAGCAAGATGATTATTTGAAAAGACATGTTAACACATTTACTTAAATTTTAAAAACAAAGTCACCCTTTCTGATTTGCTACATCATAAGGACTGGTTTTGCTGCCATTTGTTTTACAATGATGAACATTTTCCAAGTATGGAGAAAAGTCCATAACTTTGACTCTTTGATGATAATACACCTAAAGCATATATACAGTATTACAATTCATAGGATATTATACCTTTTAAAACTATCCAAGTTTTTAAAATTCTTTAGTTCTTGGCATAAAAACATATGAAGGGGTTCACCGTTGTTGAGCCTAGACACAGAAGACAGTATTTGAAGGCAGCCAGTCATTTTCCCCATTGTATACTAGCACACAATAGCATACACTGTTTTTCTTAAGTTACTGATGGTACACACAGTTTGACTGGAAAGACTGAAGTATGATCCCCAGTTCTTTCCATATTGGATGCTTATGATGACTCCTGGTTTGAGCTACAGCCTTAACATGTGGTCTATCACTAATGTCCTCAAATAATTACTACACAGACTTTGGCCAAGAACACTTACAGGTGGAAAGGTAATTGATTGAGCCCCTGGCAAGGTGTTTCCAAGGACTCCATCTTCTTTCAGTGATTCAAGAAATATATTCTAGAGTTGTGCAAAGACTGCCCATACCTGAGAGTCTAAACTATTCTTATAAGTAAACATTCATCATCAGTTTCTAGTATCTCTAAAGGATCACATTTATTACATGTGGTGTGAAATTAGACTTAAAGTTATATCAGGCTGGGTTGATCATTTCACCAAAATGACTTGCTTTTCTTTAAAAGAAAAAAATCAATCTACCATTATCAGCAATCCAGAAGGTGAAAAAATCATGCCAAAAATAAATGTGAACCCACCAATCAGCAAAAAGGAAGGATGGCTCTAGAAAGAAAGTGCCAAGATCAAGTGAGTTTTTGGGCAAGAAATCTTGTTATTAATATAATGAAAGCCACAAACATTCCATAGGAGTTGAGAGGCAGGAATTCAGGGAAGTTATACTAGGGTCTAGTATTTACTAAATTGAGAATCTTCATTCCAACCTAACATGCAAATATGCTAGAGCTGAATGAGAACATGACCCTTTCAGACAGAGCAGCCACGGCTAAGAAAAAGTGGCCAAGTAGCACACCACACAAAGCAAATGGCACCTTGGTTTGCTAACAGAATTGCGAGCAAATAGATCCCTGCTCTAAGTGAGGAGTCTCACAGATTCCTCTTAGAGCTTTTTTTGCAGCCTGCAACAATTCATCTGTCAAAAAAGTACATGAATGGGAAAAATCCAGTGTCCGAGCCAAGGACTGTGTTGCAACTGTCTAAGATTTTTGAGAGCTGGCCAAACACGCCTTGAAGGATTGTTTTCACTCTCTTGGCTTTGCAGCACCTCATCCCGAAATACTTGATAACTGTTTTAGAGGTGTAGCTCCTTTTCAGACACTGACTCACTCAGGCGCTTCCAGAGAAATTCATGCACATTTTTCAGTGCAGATGGTGTATCTGCATATGTACAACTGGCCAGAAGACAAATCAACACATTTTCCTAAGAGCCGATCAACACTTAGTTATTCAAGGAATGATCTCCCAAACTCTATTTCTGTTCCCTCCCTGATATTAGCCTCTTCGACTGGACTTTCACTTCTTCCTAATATCTTTATCAGAGGATTATTGGAAAAGAAACAAAAGGAGGCTGAACTTAAACTCGTCACTTTAGTTTGGAGAAAAGGCAGCTCTGGGGAAAAGGATCATGAGAAAGAAGGATGTGAAAATCACTACCAGGATTTGGGGAGCGTCTGTGGATCTTAATTATTCCTGCTCTTCCTACCTCTGAAGGTCAAAGAGATGATTGACAGCTGGCTGCTGGGGAAGTTTGAAATGGGACAAATTTGTCAAATTGCTGTGCCCTCAGGGAAACCTCCCTGCTTTGACCCTGGATTGAATCACCTGCATGGGACTTTTCTACCTGATGTTCCGAGTGAGACTCATACATTATAAGTCAAGTTTTTCCTTCTGCTTTCTGTGTATTCTCATGAAATGCTAGGGAGGGCTTTCTTGTCACTGGGGGCTGTCTGTTCTAGGCTGATTGAATCTACAGTTCTGATCCACATACACAATATTACTTCTAACTCACAGAACAGCAACCTGCTAAATCGACAGCCTGCCTATAGTAACAGGTGTTGGTTGGGAGAATGTCATGGCATAGAATGCAAGGACTTTTACTAAGGAAGCATTGCCAAGGATGTGAGCTGAAAGGTTTCCAGAGGGATTTTATTAAAAAAAAAAAAAAAAAAACAGAGTAAAGAAGGGAAAAGCAGCTGTTTGGAAATAAACTGTAAAACATCTGTAGCACACGACCAGAATTCTCTAAGTGTGAGTATGAGGTTTTAAAGGGACCTCATCTTTCACAAACAACACTCCAAGCACAGAGCATATGCCACAGGCAGTCAGTCCTCTCCAGTGTTCCCAGTAGTGGGGAGAAGAGGTGTGGTGTGCCCAGATGTGCCATCATGATGGGACATCCAGCTTTTCTGGAAGCCACTGAGCACAACTGTCCTTCACCACAGCAAGTCACAAAGAAGGAAAAAAAATCCAGAGAAAACTTTGCCATCAGGCAATCTTTCCTTATTGCAGATGCAGCTTAGAGACCAAAGACGCGTGTACCTGCTCTCCCTCTACTAGGAGGCCGGGGCTTCTGCCTCCTGCATTTTCAGGACTCTTTAGGGGCACATTCGTTAATAAAAGGGCAAAGAAACATTCTGCATAGTTTCTCTGGCTTCATTTGCATCACTGCAATAGAATTCAGAGTTTTTTTTTTTTTTTTTTAAATAAAGGTTCAAGGGTCTAAGTAGCTCAATTTATTTTTCAGTAACTAAGTTACCAGAAACTTGTAGCGTGGCTGTATTTATTTTCTGAGGGAGGCTCCAAGTTGGCAAAAGGGTCCTCGGAAGGACATATTTCTTCACGTTCTCTTGATCTCAGTGTGTGGAGATTCGCTTAACAGCTGTTTTATGTACAAGTGTTTTTTCAGCCATGTCCTCCCCCTCCATAAACAGACTTTTTTTTTTTAAGGCAAAAGAAGTCTGCAAGACACAACAAAATACTAAGCTGCTCCTCACTCTCCTTCCAGCAGCAGACATGGGAAGAGTCTAAAATCATCATGTTGCACGACCTCCATTTATTCCTTTAATAGCTTCAGACCAAATTGGAGTTGAAAACAAAAGTGCCTCCTTCTCCTACTGTGTCAGTGAAGGACGCCTTTCCCAGTTTCTCATTACTCAGAATGACAGGCTTGACATTAAATCCTATAATATAGCACAACTAATAAAACACAACTAATCTTACTGTGTCTGACAATTCTGAGTTTCTAACACCAAATAACTCTTCTGATTTACAAAGGAAGCTACAAACAAGCACTCAGTTATGACACATGAAAAGAAATTAAGAGAAACAAGCAAATTAGCCACCACACTCCCAGCTGTATTTATTAATTACAGCAATAATTCCTTGCATTTTTAAACATCATTTATTTGAAGAACACACAACTTAGTAGACCTGCTATCTTCTTTACTTCTTATGACACTAGTGGGTAGAAGACAAGTACTAGTCACTTTTTATAAAGTGCTAAAAGCAGACCACCATAAAAGCTATCTGGTGTACTTCTACACACCTTCAACCTTGAGGGGCTCCCTGCCTCTAGCTACCTGGAACAGGTGCTTGGGGCTGGGAGATCAGAATTCATCTAAACTTTCTTATCTCCATGACTACATTTCTCGGTTTGCAAGCGTTGGTTACCCTTTGCTACATGGGAAAAGTTCTAGGGGCTTCCCCTTCCTGGAGTGAAAAGTGCACCTCAAACTGTAATAAACACCAAACCTTCTTTCACTTCCTCAGCATAAACTCCGCAGCCCCAGCAAGGAGGAGGTGACTGTGTAATCCCAAGGTAGAAAGCTGCCAAGCTCCATGGGGACAACTGGTCCCTCCTTCCCTCAGCTGCTCCTATTAGCTGTAGGTTAGCATCCTACTGAGAAAACAGACCACTTCAAAGTATGGTCCAAGATCAACTTACTACACTTCCTTCTCTTTTGTGTTTGATCTTCCCCCTTGCTCATATAAAACATTGTCATTTAAAGTTCAAAGGAGTTTGCAAGAAAAAGTGAATTTTGCCAAATGTGTTTTTTTTTTTTTAAAGCAACTCTGGAAAACATATCTGAATTGAGACATGAATTTTTAAAAAATTTATCCTGGCATAGAGAAGCTTTATTTTGCAATAACACTTGTGATAACACTCTGAACACTTTATTATCACATGATCCGAACACACATTCAGACACATACACACATTCAGACGCATACACAGACCCATCGAGCACTTTGAAAAGACAGTCAATTCATTTGGAAAGAACTGGCACTAACGATGACTTTCATACTTTCATATTCCTTAAAAATAGATAGGATGGACTTAGATAATAAGCAGGGCGGAGGTACAAGAAGATAAGTCATAAATTTAGTGATGAAATGTAAAAAAATGTCAACAAGCACAAAAGGAAACTGGAAGGAAAGACTATTTTTGGTTCCTATGTGACATACAGAGTAAGCAGGCTAGAAATAAATGCATCTAACACTTCTATATAATACACAAGATGATTTAAGCAAATTGCTAATGTTTAGATCCATTTAGATGATTTTAAAAATTGAACTTAAGACATTCATACAGCCAACAGACACATGAAAAAATGCTCATCATCACTGGCCATCAGAGAAATGCAAATCAAAACCACAATGAGATACCATCTCACACCAGTTAGAATGGCGATCATTAAAAAGTCAGGAAACAACAGGTGCTGGAGAGGAGGTGGAGAAATAGGAACACTTTTACACTGTTGGTGGGAGTGTAAACTAGTTCAACCATTGTGGAAAACAGTATGGCGATTTCTAGATCTCAAAGATCTAGATCTCAAGGATCTAGAACTAGAAATACCATATGACCCAGTGATCCCATTACTGGGTATATACCCAAAGGATTATAAATCATGCTGCTATAAAGACACATGCACACGTATGTTTTTTGCGGCACTATTCACAATAGCAAAGACTTGGAATCAACCCAAATGTCCATCAGTGACAGACTGGATTAAGAAAATGTGGCACATATACACCATGGAATACTATGCAGCCATAAAAAAAGGATGAGCTCGTGTCCTCTGTAGGGACATGGATGCAGCTGGAAACCATCATTCTCAGCAAACTATCGCAAGAACAGAAAACCAAACGCCGCATGTTCTCACTCACAGGGGGGAATTGAACAATGAGATCACTTGGACTCAGGAAGGGGAACATCACACACCGGGGCCTATCATGGGGAGGGGAGAGGGGGGAGGGATTGCACTGGGAGTTATACCTGATGTAAATGACGAGTTGATGGGTGCTGACGAGTTGATGGGTACAGCACACCAACATGGCACATGTATACATACGTAACAAACCTGCACGTTGTGCACATGTACCCTAGAACTTAAAGTATAATAATAAAAAAAATTGAACTTAAAAATATTAACAAAAATAGAATTAGAAAGCATGTTGGCGGAAATCAGCCATGGCTTTAGCCTCATTCCCAAATACACATCTTCTTATCCACAAGGATGAAACTCTGTAGGGCTCATCCTGAGGGCTCATGTGTGGCATTCGGAGGGCAACAGTGACCAGAATTCCACAAGGCCTGCAAGATGTTTTGAATGAGGGAATATTTAATGTCATTTGTTAGGAGACAGAAACCAAATAATAAAGGACAAGGATCATGCTCATTCCAGGAAGAAGAGGTGAACTCCCTCTGCTGACTATTTGGAATGGACTGAATGAGGAAGTCTCCCCAGTCAGAAGGAGTATTGAGGTCATCAGGCCTCAGAAAACAATATGTACATAATCTCAGGCTGTGAACAAGAGAAAGGAGGGGGAAAACATGACAGTCAATCTTAACAATTTTTGCAACGCCTCTTATTTGCAGACCATTGGATTTATGTTATTGCACCCTTGCACCTTGATTTATCATATGTATCTAATAGATTTTATGAATTGTTTTGAGTTGTAAACTCCTACTCCTATACCCTTTATTAAAATGGACCTAATTAAATGAAAAGAAATAGAAACCATCTTTCTATATAAAGAAAATAAGTGGCAAAGAGGAATAAAAAATAATTAAGACTTTTCAGACCCAGAAAGATGGAACCTTAGAAAGGACCCAGTAAAAATATACAGCGTCATAGAGGACAGGAACAGCAACTGCTCTGGACACTTTACATGGCATCTCATTTCATTTTCACAACAGTCTTATGAAGAAGATAGTTCCATTTTACATTTTCAATCATTCATTCTCTCTCCTTGAGAGTGAGCTCCTCTGTCTCCACTGGATCCTTCCCAGAGAATATTTACATACACTCAGATCTCTCCTTCTCTAATCATACGAATGCCACAAATCCTTCTTTGCTGTGCATCCTCTCCAGTGCAGACCTTTTCTCTCTCCTCCCCTTCACAGCCAGATCTCCCAAAAGCTGTCTTGCCCCTATGTCTGCATTTCCCTATCTCTTATTTTTACTCTGACCCATTCCTATTTGACACTTGCCTAGATCTCTCTGTCAAATGGATCTCGATGGTCAGTGACCACCATGTTGCAAAGTTCAATGGCCAAGTTAAAGTTCTCATATTTTAGGATCTCATTTACTGAGATCTCAGCAGCAGTATTTTAAACTGTTAATTGCCTTTCCTCTTGACATGGTCTTTCTCAGAACTCCTCATTTTCTTCTTACCTCCCTGGCTACTCCCTTTTAGTTTCTTCTGAAAACTCAGTCCTGGGCTGTCTCATCTACTCTATACTCCTTTCCTGGGTAAGTTCATCTATGCCCACTGCTTCAAATACTTAGGTTTTTTTTTTTTTTCCTTTTTTTTTTTTTTTTTTTTTTTTTTTTTTGAGGTGTAATCTTGTTCTGTCACCCAGGCTAGAGTACAGTGGCGCAATCTTAGCTCACTACAACCTCTGCCTCCTGGTTCAAGCGATTCTCCTGCCTCAGCCTCCCAGGTAGCTGGGACTACAGGCATGTGCCACCTCACCTGGTGTGTTTTGTATTGCTAGTGAAGATAGAGTTTCACCATGTTGACCAGGCTGATCTCAAACTTCTAACCTCAGGTAATCTGCCCGCCTCAGCCTTCCAAAGTGCTGGGATTACAGGTGTGTGCCACCGTGCCTGGCCTGCTTCAGTTACTTTGTACATACAGAGCACCAAGTCCTATCCCTACCCCACCTCTCTTTCCACCTCCAGAACTCTATCAACCAAAGCGTACTCAACAATCCTCCTCTGATGTCTCAAAAACACCTCAAACTCAACACGAGCATGCCCCAATTACTATCTCCCTCCACCAACCTGTGGGGGCCTTCCTAGATCTAGTTTCCTATCTCAATGAAGAAGGTGCCTTCCTTCTAGGTTGGCAAGCTGGAAACCTGTGCATCTTGCCTCCCTGTGGCACTCCTTCACATCTTAACCATCACCATGTCTTGTTGGCAGTTTGCCCCCTGAATCTCTCTCAAGTTCATCTGCTTCTCTCCACCTCCTCTGCCATTCAAGCCACCACCATTTCTCAACCCAGCTACTAAAAAGCTTCCTAAATGGGCCCCCTGTCCACTCCGTCCCTTCCAAGTGTGACCAAGGCAGCTCCTACCATCCTCACTACAGTTGCTTAAAACACTTTCATGACTACTCACAGCTCTTGGAAAGAAGGTGGAGACCCTGAATATGGCCTGAAAGACCTTGCACTTCCCACCCATCTTTTCAGTTCTCCAAGAGTTTCATATTCCCCCACTGACATGGGGCCTCTGACCAAGTGCCATTCGTTCTAGGAAACCTTCCCAGACCTCTCAGTCTTCCTTAATGGCTTTTGCTCATTCAGGGAACTTCACTCAGTTTGTCATTATACTCAGTACTATAATTACTTGATTGATAACCATGTCTGTTTTTTATTTAACTGTATCACTGGGCATAGTTCCTGACATTCAATAGGCACTCAGTGAACACTGGGATGAATGAATGAATGAATGAATGAATGAATGAATGAATGAATGAATGAATGAATGAATTGAATGAAAGAATGAATGGAGAGACTCAGTTAAATAATGTGGTGAGGTGGTGGGTGACAGAGTACAATCCAAAGCCAGATCTAACAAATGCTAAAGGCCATACTCTTTGCTCTAAACCACACTGCCTCCCACAGTCAGGCCTGCTGTGTGCTTATTAAGGCTGAATCTGTGCAAATACAGCAAAAACAGACGAGCTCACTAAGCCTCAGCTCACATCCCCAAGCAGCACACCTTGAAGCTGACAGAGACAGTGGCATGGTACGTGTGAAGAAGCATGGGTTTTGCCATTTACTGGCCATGTGAACTTTAGCACATTACTCAATCTTTCTGTGCCTCAGCTTCCTCATCTGTAAAGTGGTAATAAAAGTAACGATACTACTTATTTTTGCAGACATTTGGTGAGGATTAAGCAGAATGTAAACAGTTTCTTGACTACTGAATACTAAATATTCAATAAGAGGGGACAAGAAGTAACCATGGACATAGCTTTAATGATAGTGTTAGGGCAAATAAAAGACAGTGACACGATGCACTTCCTAGTTCGGACTAGGAAGTTGTTAAGAGGTACAGATTGAAAAAAGAGTTGTTGGCCGGGCGTGGTGGCTCATGCCTGTAATCCCAGCACTTTGGGAGGCCAAGGCAGGAGGATTGCTTGAGCTCAGAAGTTTGAGACCAGCCTGGGCAACATGTTGAAACCCCATCCCTACAAAAAATACAAAAATTAGCCAGGTGTGGTGGGGGGTACCTGTAGTCCCAGCTAGTTGGGAGGCTGAGCAGGGAGGATGGCTTGAGCCCTGGAGATCCAGTCTGGGCAACAGAGTGAGACTGTCTCAAAATAATAATGATAAATAATAATAATAAACAATAAAATAAAAGTAGAATTATCTATGTCACATTTAACAATATATATTGATCCCTTACTGAGTTAGAAGCTGTCTGGGGGACATTAAAAAAAAAGTATATTAAGTCAAGGATTAGAAGAAACTAAGTTTGAAGAGTCTCCCTTGCTTTTTTTTTTTTTTTTTTTTTTTTTTTTTGAGAAGGGATTTCACTCTTGTTGCCCAGGCTGGAGTACAATGGCGCAATCTCGGCTCACTACAACCTCCGCCTCCCGGGTTCAATCAATTCTTATGCCTCAGCCTTCCAAGTAACTGGGATTACAGGGGCCAGCCACCACATCCGGCTAATTTTTTGTATTTTTAGTAGAGACAGGGTTTCACCATATTGGCCAGGCTGGTCTTGAACTCCTGACCTCAGGCAATACACCCGCCTTGGCTTTCCAAAGTTCTGGGATTACATGCATGAGCCACCGTGCCCGGCCTCCCTCGCTCTTTTAAAAGAATTAGAAGTGCCACTGTGGTGGGTGAACAGTCTAACACCCACTAGGAGATGCGGAATTAAACTGGTCACAGAAACACAACACAAATGCAAGAACATTTATTCCTGCTTCCCTAGAATAAGCCTGGACAAATGAGCACTACAGTGAAGTGAAGGAAGCACAGAAATAAATGAGTGTGTGTGCTATGTAGAGCCTACTTAACTCAAACACATGCTCAACCACACAGCCCATGAAGTAAGGTAGAGTGAGGTGAACCAGAGCTGTAAATTGGTTTCCCAAAGGTGGCCTGTGGTTTCAGGGAAGAAAACCCATACACACCCAAACACACTCACCAGACACCACAAAAAGACATAGCAAGCCCCAAGGAGGGACCAGGAAAAGGCTGTTTCTCATCAATACCTTCCTGACCTCGGATGGCACCTCTTTGCTATTTGAGTACCCCTCTCCCTCTTCACTGGTTTTCTTGTCTCTAAAATAAGGATAATGGCCTCATGAGAGCTCAGTACAGATGAAATGAAATAGTGCACCTGAAAACACTTGGGCAAAGGGAACATTCTATGTAAGAGTAAAGGCATTTTATTATCGTTCTTAGTAAGTGCATTATTGGCTGGGTGCAGTGGCTCACTCCTGTAATCCCAGCACTTTGGGAGAACGAGGCAGGCAGATCACGTGAGGCCAGGAGTTCGAGACCAACCTGGCCAATGTGGTGAAACTCCATCTCTACCAAAAATATAAAAATTAGCCGGGCATGCTGGTGGGCGCCTGTAATCCCAGCTACTCAGGAGGCTGAGGTAGGAGAATCACTTGAACCTGGGAGGCAGAGGATGCAGTGAGCCAAGATCACGCCACTGCCCTCCAGCCTGGGCAGTATAGACAGAGTGAGACTCCATCTCAATAAATAAAAATTTAAAAAAATAAGCACACTATTTACAAATTAAAATCTTACTAGAGCTTAAATCCACCCAGGTGTAGAGCGGAGGTAATAACTTGAGCATCCCCCAGAGGGCACCATGGTTGCCTGGCACTGGGGACACTTCAATCAAGTATTGGATTTCTTGGGCACTCACCACAAATATTTGCTGGGCTATAGCCTGGGCCACAGGGCAAGAATGGGTCCTCCTACTGGGCTCCTTAGGGAGACCCTCAGGATCCAGAGCTGAGTCAGGAAACACTGCTTCCCGAAAGGCACGGTTGTATGGCACACCTAATGCAACACTAAAATCACAGTATTTGAGTGCCAAATTGTTTGAGGCAGTGGACTATAAGCTTGGAGAAAAAGAAGTTGCACAGCACCTGTCCTCAGTGTATAATCTTGTTGGAGAAATAAGATAGGAATACAGGAGAAAATAATCAGCGAGTCCAGAAGATGAGTAAACACCAAATGATGAAAAGAGGTAACAGAAATCATAGACGGTGCCCTCCTCGAACGGGAAGCATGAAGGCCAAATGGCAGAAAGGATTCAAGTTCTGCCGCTGACTCATTTAGCGACTTTGCAGAAGTCACTTCATACAGACTCCAGCAGAAACGGTGAATGGTGAAGACAAGATAATCCCAAACTCTTTTCTAGGTCTGAAACCCTAAAATTATGACACAGTTCCAATTTCTCCTTCAAGTTTACCCTGTGCCTCAGTTTATGAAACTTAAAAGTTTACCGCCACAGAAACAACGTCCGGGAAGCTGCTCCCCACACGTGCTCAGTTACAAAGAGGCAGAATCCTCTTCTGACCATGGGGTGGATTTGGAGTCAGACACACGTGGACTCTGCCACTGCTAATTGTGTGACTCTGGGCAAGGCACTGAACTTCTTTAAAGCCTCAGTCTCCTGATCTCTAAAATAGGAATAACAGCAACTACCTCAAGGATTGAGGAAATTCAATGAGAAAGCACTTTTAAAGAACAGAGTACGATGTTTGGAACAGAGTACACTCAATACAGGTGAGCTGTTAGTAATATTTGTGTTTTAAAGTTCTGCACCCATACACACTTCTTTCTCTACAACGTGTATTTATCCTGTGAACTCCCACTGCTTTGAGAGGAGGGTGTCTAAAAGATATGTCACGCCTTTTATTACACACCTCTCCCTACAAAGTTTCCTACTGTGCTCTGATGGTCGCCGACAGTCAGTAAACAGTAATTTAAAATAATTTCCAAATGGCACAGTCTCCCTCTCCAGGGAGATGCACTTCTGCCTGGGAGAATGTAACCAGACTTCTGAGCTAACAGGTAATGTTCCTTATATAAAAGTTATTAGCACTCATTTTGGGAAAGGGGGAAAAACAGAAGGGCAATGCCATCACTATTTAACATTCCTTAAGCCAAAGAAAACATGAACTAATGTATGCAGTGGTGTCCCGGACGGGGGCTCTAAAGAGTGTTTGTCACTTGGGAGAGTCCCACTGCCGCCCAAGCCAGCAACCTCCGAGAAAGGTCACTCCCAAAGTGGTTCCAGCTCTAAATATAAAGGTGTGTTTGTGCAGAGGACTAATTTGGTAGTTCTGATGTGTTTACTGGGGTTTTATGCTTTACTTTCAGCTTTTTCTCCCCCCCTTTTTAAACTAGTGATGCTGGAAAGATAGAGGTCTTCATTTGGTTTATGTGTTTATATTCACCTAAGGTCCTCTCCCACCTCCCTTCTCAAATCTGCAAACACCAGAAGTCTTCTAAGAAACATGGCACTTCCTTCTTACCCAACTGGCCTCCAGGGAGTTCAATTTCCTCTGTACCTGCGATTCTCCAGTCCCCATGCTGGAGCCAGAGAGGGGGCAATTCCACTGACACAGATGCACTCTGAGGGAGCTTTAGAACACTTGGAAGACAGTATTCAGGTATTACTTGTATCGTTTTTAAAACCACAGCACATAAAATTGCATCCAGTCCCCTCTCCCTTGCCTTGAAGGCTGCCTGTTTAAAGTATGTGCCTGAATGTGCACGTCTGGCAGCTGAAACACACATGAAGGCCACCTGCCACCACTAGGGCTAATCCGAGTGACTCAGCCAGCACCTCTGACCTCCTTCCCCTCACCACATGCACAGACCCAGAAGGCACCTGCCGGTTCCAAGGATGACCTTCTCAGGCGGAAGATATCCTTCCTAGATCATGGCATATGAACTCTACTTCCCCATGGGAGCCCTAAAGGCTGTGATTTAGAAGGCTTAGGAGCCATTCTCAGCTCTATACCACAAAGTTTCTCATTATGTCCTCCCCATATTGTAGTAATGTAGGTGCTTGATCTTCAAAGAAAACATTTGGGTGTAGATAGTAGAGTTGTAGCCACACTGAGCAGTATTTCTAAGAATCCAATTCTCACCCTACTATATGCCTTCTTTTATATCTTCTCCCCTTCTCTTCATTGCTATTATTGTAAGGTAAACTGGGGTACAGACCTAAGTGGCTTCCAATATCAATAAAAATGTTAAAATATACTACCTGCCTGTGATCCCAGCTGGTTGGGGCACTGAGGTGGGAAAATTGCTTGAGCCCAGGAGTTCAAGATTGCAGTGAACCATGATTGTACCACTGCACTCAAGCCTAGGTGACAGAACAAGACCCTGTCCCTAAAATACACACACACACACACAGTATTTGTACCTAATACTCTAATTTGACAACTATCAATAGTAAAGTTGGGGAATGACACATAGGAACAAGTTTCAGAGAAGCAGTGACTCCGAGGAAGTCACCCTAATGACTAGATGGTTGACACCATGAGGTTCTTCCTCCTGGAAGACGGGAAATGGGCACATGACTTGCCAACTAAATAAAGGTTTGTTGGGCACCATCATTTTTACTGGAGACCCATGAAAGCAGCTATACATCTAAGCCAGACAATTTTAATTCATGTTACTGTTGATTCATCTTTTATTATATCAAAGTCTCTATAAAATCTCCTTTAAATGTTCCAGTCCAGGATCAGCTAGATAAAGCCCTCGGGCCAAAGTGAGAAAATGAGGGAAGGGAGGCAGTGGTGGAAGTTCTGAGCTCAATATCTGCATGTAAAACTTGGGCAACTATCTCAGTGACTAAATTCTTTAACTCAGCTCTAAATTCTGCTTCAACTTAGGTAACTGCCCCTAAGAAGTCAAACAACTTCCAAGCATTGCAAAATTTACCTTCTATTCTCTCTCTTGCTTATAAAACAAACATCATCTAGTGTTTTAGTTAATTGTTTTAATTAAAGAAAAGCACAGAAAACGTACTTGAAGTGCTGTTTCATTCTAACGAGATCAGGTGCGTTCAGGGTGGTATGGATGTAGCTGAAGTGCTGTTTCAATGCTGTTTCATTCTAATGTAAGTAGAATGAGTGCAAAGTAAAGTTATTTGGAAAAAAATATAATTTCTTCTTAAAAGACAGAGAATGGGCCAGGCGCAGTGGCTCATGCCTGTAATCCCAGCACTTTGGGAGGCCAAGGCAGGCGATCATGAGGTCAGGAGATCGAGACCATCCTGGCGAACACGGTGAAACCCCATCTCTACTAAAAATACAAAAAAATTAGCTGGGCGTGGTGGCAGGCACCTGTAGTCCCAGCTACTCGGGAGGCTGAGGCAGGAGAATGGCATGAACCCGGGAGGTGGTGGAGCTTGCAGTGAGCGGAGATCACGCCACTGCACTCCAGCCTGGGCGGCACAGCGAGACTCCGTCTCAAAAAAAAAAAAAGGAAAAGAAAAAGAAAAGACAGAGAATGGTATATTCTTTGCTATCCCAAATGTTTAGTTTTGGAATCACAGAAAACAGATTATAAATACTGAACTAAGTCATTGGAGTTGATGAAGAACATTAGCAAATTTATCTCCAACAATCAAGAAGAACCTGACCCCAGATGCCAAGTAGATCAAGAAATTTTTGACTTGGGAAGTGAGCAAGGGATAGGGTAACAGAATCAGAGAGCTCACCTTGCCACATTCCTACAACTGGGGACATGAACCCGGTCCCTTGATTACTTGACAACAAGCAGGCAGACACAGACTAATGAGCCCATCTTCCTCCTATTTTAATCACTAGGAGATAATCACAAACATTATTTTTACATTACAATAAATAGGGATGTATTATGGATAAAAATCAAAATCTGCTTGATGCTTTGAGAGCACGTGGGAGATTCTTTTTTAAATCCTAAGCTCATGGTGAACACCATGGGTGTTCTGTATCTTTCCAGAATCAAAGTTTGGTCTCCACAGCCATTCAGGGCCACTTCAGTAGCTCTGTGACCCTCAACATTCACTACCACGGTCATTATCCTTGGAGCAAAGGAGAGAGAACTTATATGTCCTAGAGATCTCCAGCTTAGCCTAAAGTCCACAATTTTGTTAACACCTTGTGCCTTATCTCAAACATTCATGTTAATTTCCATTATATTCCTCCATATAGCTGCTATGGTTTGAAGGCGTCCCCCCAAAGTTCCTGTGTTGGAAACTGAATCCCCAACGCAACACTGTTGAGAGGTAGGACCTTTAAGAGGTGATAAGGTCACAAGGGATCTGCCCTTATGAATGGATTAATGCCATTATTGTGGGAGTAGGTTAGTGAACTCAGGAGTAGATTCTGATAAAAGAGTAAGATCAGCTCCCCTCCCGTTTCTCCTTTGAGTGCTCTCTTGCCATTCCACCTTCTGCCATGAAATAATGCAACAAGAAGGCCCTCATCAGATGCCAAGCAGATGATGGTGCCATGCCCTTGAACATCCCAGCCTCCAGAATTGTAAATCAAACAATTTTCTTTTCTTTATAATTGCCAAGCCTGTGGCATTCTGTTATAGCAACAAAAAAGGAACTAAGGCAATATGCATGTTTGTTTCAATAAGGAAAGAAAACCAAGGGTCCAGGAAAATGTACTGTGTTGATCTTTTTGTTTTTGATGGAGTCTCACTCTGTCACCCAGGCTGGAGTGCAGTGGCACGATCTGGGCTCACCGCAACCTCCACCTCTTGGGTTCAAGAGAGGCTTCAAGCTCTTTAGTAGCTGGGACTAAGGAATGTGCCACCACGTCTTGCTAATTTTTGTTTTGTTTTGTTTTGAAACAGAGTCTCCCTCTGTCACCCAGGCTGGAGTGCAGTGGCACAATCTCAGCTCACTGCAACCTCTGCCTCCCAGGGGTTCAAGCAATTCTCCTGCCTCAGCCTTCTGAGTACCTGGGATTACAGGTGCCCGGCACCATGCCCAGCTACTTTTTGTATTTTTAGTAGAGACAGGGCTTCAATATGTTGGTCAGGATGGTTTCAAACTTGTGATCTCAAGTGATCCACCCTCCTCAGCCTCCCAGAGTGTTGGGATTACAGGTGTGAGCCACCACACCAGGGCTAATTTTTCTATTTTTGGTAGAGATGGGGTTTCGCTGTGTTGGCCAGGCTGGTCTCAAACTCCTGACCTCAGGTGATCCGCCTGCCTCAGCCTCCCAAAGTGCTAGAATTACAGGTGTGAGCCACCACACCCTGCCAAATGTACTATGTTGATCCCTTATGCCTTAGGAACCTCCCAAGGATATGTTCCCATGTGGCAGCAGGTGGAAGGAACCCTAGGCTGGAAGTTGGAAGATCTGGGATCTATCCCAGTTCCTACTACTAGCCAGCTGTGGACCTTAGGCCAGTCACTACCTCTTTGGACCTGATGAGCCCCCAAATCTCTACCACCTCCAGAGTAGTATAATTAGACTGACATATTCAATGCTTCTTTTTTTTTTTTTTATACTTTAAGTTCTAGGGTACATGTGCATAACATGCAGGTTTGTTACATATGTATACTTGTGCCATGTTGGTGTGCTGCACCCATCAACTCGTCAGCACCCATCAACTCGTCCTTTACATCAGGTATAACTCCCAGTGCAATCCCTCCCCCCTCTCCCCACTTCCCCATAATACGCCCCTGTGTGTGATGTTCCCCTTCCCAAGTCCAAGTGATCTCATTGTTCAGTTCCCACCTATGAGTGAGAACATGCACTGTTTAGTTTTCTGCTCTTGCGATAGTTTGCTGAGACATTCAATGCTTCTTAGTGTCCCTCTCTCCTGCCCAAATTCTGAGAGTAACTGGCACTGACTTATTGCACATACTTTGCTCCTTCTCTCTAGTTTTTATAACCCTAGAGCTATTGCTATGGGAGAAGGTGAGAGGCAGACTCCCACCTTATGAAGGGAGAGATGGAAAGGAAGGTGGAGATTTCAGGTTTTGCTGTTGCAAAGCACGTCTGTTGCCATAAAGTCTTTCATCCAAAGAGTTCGAACCATTTAACGACATGGCTTCTAAGCTTTTCTGAAAGTCGAAACTTATTTCAAAGTACAAAGTTTAAAAAAAAACTAATAATGGAGGAAGGAGGAGAGGAGGGAAAGGGGAAGGGGAGATACTCACAGGAGCACCAATGCCCTGCTCGCTTTGCGATCCAAGCAGGGAGAACATTTGGGCACCACCATGCAGCAGCATCTGTATTAGTCAGGGCTCAGTAGCAGATAAAACCCAACCTAGCAACTTTGAAGCAAAATGAACCTTAATTCAGGCAATTAGGTGGCTACAAGATCAGAAGAAGGGCTGAAAGGGCAGACTCTAGGCTGGTCCTCTAGTTATAATGCTTAGAACCACTCAGGAACTGGCCTGCGAAAGGAATTGTTACCTGCACCCTCTGGAAGTCACTCCCCAGCACTGGCCCCAGAACCACACAGGGCACGACCAGGGGAACAGGCAGCCACTGCTGGACCTATGGGCCCCAGAGCCTCAGTGGGCTTGCAAGATTAGCACCAACCAGTAAAAGCACCTGCCTCTCTCCGCCCCCAAGTTGGTTCCAACTTCAGATCTTCCACTAGTACATCTGATTGGGGAAATGCAAATCGCATCCAGAGCTGGGGCTGGCTGTGGCAGGGCATGGGGGATGGAGTTGTTAGCTTGCCACCTCTGCAGCACAGCAAGGCACACCAGGCCTACTGCGCGTGCTGCCTCCAGCGACCAGAGAAAGTTCTGTCCACAAGGCAAACACCTTGGTAGGCAGGGAGCAGGAGCCCCAGTCTCATTCTGAATCATCCTCATTCTACAGAATCCCAGGGCAAGCCCAAGAAGCCCTCTTCCAAGACACCCCAACCTCCACAGAAACGACGGGCACAGCAGCAGCGTGCTGGTCAGCTGAGGACTGAAGGCCGGATGCCCATCTACCCCACTTCCTGCCCAGGGGAAGGCTGGTGACAGTCCTAGCAAGCCCCCTCTCTATGTCCTCTGGCCACGTCCACACCCTTCCAGAGACAGATCCCTCCCTGATACTGTTTTTGAGACAGATCCTCCTCTACTCTCCCTTTCCAGAACTCCTGGGAACCATCATTCTTCCTTACTTTAGCTGGATTCCTGCCCCTGCCACCAGGGAAGTAGGTAGCTCTGCTGTGACGGAAAGAATGCTGGAATTCCAGTCAAAAAGAATGGGTTTAAATCCCAGCTGGGTCATTGACAGCTGAATGAATCTACACGAGGTTCTTTAGCACACTGAGCTTTAGTTTTCTGCCATGTGCCCTGTTGATTCTAGTACCACCCAGAGATGTTACAGGATGAAATGAGAGGAGATGCCCTAGAGTGTCTGGTGGACCAGGTTCATGACAAGCACTCAAATATCCCTGCATCCTTTGACAGGGTCTTGTTGGCTGCTTGTTGCCTTCTCCCAGCCCCTTACTTGGTGATGCCCAGTGACCACCCTGACATCAACTGCCTCCCTCTCGAGGCTTCTGATTGCCTGCTACTGAGCAATGGCCCAGCTCACAGTCCCTTCTGAGGGCCTCTTTTGAGCCTGGTGGTTTTCAACTACGGTGAGTCATAACCAGGTGGAATAAAACACTGGAGTTTGCAAAAGACTTACTTTTTTTTTTTTTTTTAGAAATGAGATGAATTCAAGGCTGATTCTGTGTTAGCACCAGTCTTACTCACCTACTTGTATTTTGCTATGCTTTCATTTTTTGTTTGTTTTGTTTTTTCGAGACGGAGTCTCACTCTGTCTCCCAGGCTGGAGTGCAGTGGTGGAATTTCAGCTCTTTGCAACCTCAGACTCCCGGGTTCCAGAGATTCTCTTGCCTCAACCTCCCGATTAGCTGGGATTACAGGTGCTTGCCACCACGTCCTGCCTATTTTTTGTATTTTTAGTAGAGATGGGGTTTCACCATGTTGGCCAGGCTGGTCTGGAACTCCTGACCCCAGGTGATCTGCCCACTTTGGCCTCCCAAAGTGCTGGGATTACAGGTGTGAGCCACCGCACCCGGCCTGCTATGCTTTCTTGGGTGGAAGGCAGCGAGCTGGAATGAGAGCAAGCAAGCTGAGAATTTTCTCTGCCACCAGGCTGAGGGAGCCACCCAAATCCCGCCGTGAATTGAGCACCATGTGTCTCTTCATCAAAAAACACCTTGTTCTAGCCTCTAAGAGCCATTCCGTGAAGTCCAGGTGCCACTGCTAACTGCAGTCCACTCTCACCTTGGCCCAGGACTCTACCTCCTCCAGCAGGTGAGGCTGGAATGACCACGTCTCCCTGGAAATAACAGAGGTGTTGCTCAAAGATGTTTGGGGCTCCCAGCCCTTTCATACATTCCCAAGGAACAACGACCAACTGGATAAAATGCCATTATCCAAAAATTCCAAACAGCCTAGGGAAACAGTATCGCCCAGAAGAGAGAGAAATGAAGGGGAGAACCTGTCCCATTAACCCTAGCCTACACAAGATGACCAAAAGTCAGGTAGTAAATGCGTGGAAATCCCAAGCAATCTAGTGAACTGCTTCTGAAAAGGTCCCATGAACATAGTTCAGTTGAACTAGAAGGCTTCCCTTAGAATATTTAAATGTTTAAATCCTATGCTTAAATTTAACCATTGTTCAAATGTCTCTTTATTGCTATTCCTTTTAAAACTTTTGGATGCTTTTTTCTGATAGAAAATACACTGAATGGAAACAGAGCTGCTGTGCACATTCTGCTATTGTATGAGTCATTTGCATATCCTTTCTGAGCCTATGTTTATGCATGACGTAGAGATTGGCTTACTTATCCCTTCCCCTATTTCTGATCTTGTCTGTAGGATACTCTCCACAGTGACCTCTGCCTTCCAGTCTCTCCCTAGAACTCTGCCTAACCACCTTCACTAGGAAAATGCACCACGGCGAATAAATACTTAACAACAGGTCTTCTCTGCTCTTCCGGCCCTTCCCTAATTCCTTTTGGAACATGGGAACTCATCTGGCCTTGCCTAAAATGGTGTAATCTACAGAACTAGTTCTCCTGGGCTGTATACATGTGTGTACATGGAGATGAAGGGCAGAGGG
The DNA here is from genome assembly GCF_002776525.5 of Piliocolobus tephrosceles. Classification (NCBI taxonomy): domain Eukaryota; kingdom Metazoa; phylum Chordata; class Mammalia; order Primates; family Cercopithecidae; genus Piliocolobus; species Piliocolobus tephrosceles. The sequence goes on from NC_045438.1 coordinate 160,577,436, forward strand.
AGGGTCACACTGGGGTGTTAGGTGCACCATTCGGGAGCAGGTACAAGAAACAGCACCACAGAAACAGCATCAGGCATCAGTTAGGCAAAATTTCATAACAGAGCATCTGCTACGTTCATCTAAGCATTTTTCTTCTGCCATTTTCCTGATTGTTAACGGCACACAGAGCCCTTGGAGGGCCTTGGAAGAGTCCCCTCCAAGACTCTGGAAATAAGAGAAAATTGCCCTCAGAAAACTGCACTTTAAAATCAACCCATAATGAATTCAATTAAGACAAATTAAACCACTGCAAGGAGATAGAGTGGTTCCCAGGCCTGTCAAGCATGCGAGTAATCAGATCAAATGTTCAGTAAGATAGCTAAAGAAGAAATGTGAGAATGGGAACACCAACTAGGGGAGGGGAATCTGTCACCTGCCAGTCATGGGACCTTAGATAGAAGGGTCCAGAGACAAAGACAGGACACGTTCTCCCCAAGCAGTGTCCAGAGGGAGAGGAGACTTAGCCTCATGGATTCTGAGAAGAAATCCAAATTTTGGAAGTCTCATTGCTTCTCGCATCCTGGTTCTGGTTTTGCCTAACCACTTCTTGGTTATAATTTTAGCCCCGTGGCACTGGCCCTGAGGAAGAGGACGCACTGGCAGAAAGGAATGGTGCTCGGTCCCATTGGCAGTTGTCATCCTCATTGTAAATCAACAAACTGGCACTGAGTTTGGGAGTTGGCTTGCTTTGGCCCCATCTACAGGGAGAGAATGTTCTGGCTGTTTGACTACAGTGGTCTGGTCCCCTCAGTCCTTACAATTTCATCATAAATAAATTCATTACTGACAGATTGGGCTGTGGGCCTTTAAGACAGGCTCTAAATTCACCAAGGAAAAGACCCCAACGGGTATAATTCTGTATGTGAGAAAGCAAGACAAGTAACGAACAGGACCACGCCTTCACTGTGAACAATGACAAGACGATACAGGGTGCCTCATTAACTGGAGGCCACTCTGTTGGCTTAGGACCTGGATGAGTTTGGTTATTCACATTGAGAGCAGAGTGGTCTGTAAAATAGAGGGAGGGGAGTGTGGAGTTAGCAGGGGTGACCCTAAGAGGGTGAGGCATGACAGCTAAAAGTGTTTTTTTGAGACAGAGTCTCGCTCTGTTGCCCAGGCTGGAGTGCCATGGCGCAGTCTCGGCTCACTCCAACCTCCACCTCCCAGGTTCAAGCAATTCTCTCTGCCTCAGCCTCCCAAGTAGCTGGGATTACAGGCACCCACCACCAAGCCCAGCTAATGGTTGTAATTTTAGTAGAGACAGGGTTTCGCCATGTTGGCCAGGCTGGTCTCAAACTCCTGACCTCAGGTGATCCACCCACCTCGGCCTCCCAAAGTGCTGGGATTACAGGCACCCACCACCATGCCCAGCTAATTTTTGTATTTTTAGTAGAGACAGGGTTTGGCCAGGCTGGTCTCAAACTCCTGACCTCAGGTGATCCACCTGCCTCGGCCTCCCAAAGATCTGGGATTACAGGCACCCACCACCATGCACAGCTAATTTTTGTATTTTTAGTAGAGACAGGGTTTCGCCATGTTTGCCAGGCTGGTCTCGAACTCCTGACCTCAGGTGATCCACCTGCCTCGGCCTCCCAAAGTGCTGGCATTACAGGCATGAGCCACCGCGTCTGACTGAAAAGGACTTCTAAGGAAAGGAACGACTGGTGTGCACTTTTGGGTTTCTGCTGTACAGCCTGCCCTCCGCCACTCTCTGTGGAACGCCCCTCCATGCCCTGCCAAAGTCTTCAGTAGAATGTTGCTGAGAGGCCAGCAAACACGAAGACAAAACCTCAACACAGGCTGTGGGGCCAAGATGCCTGGGCTCAATGTCCGCTCCACCACGCACTTACTGAATAATCTAGGAAAACGTTATGTAACTTCTCTGCCTCAGTTTCCTCATCTGCAAAGTGGGGATGACAGCAGTTACCTTATGTGGGTGCTATATATATATGGTATTATTATGAGGGTTTTGTGTGAAGGAGGGGTGATTTCACACCTGGGTCAACTCAGTGCAGAACTGTGGGCACAGCAGCAGACACACCACGGCAGAGGCCAGTAGAGTCCCACAAACACCAAATTAGCAGATGTTCTGAGGACATGGACTGGAGATTCAATGCAATCAGCTTAAGGAGCTGGACAAGCCCAGCTGACATCTGGATTCCAGTAACAGTAATTAACCTTTATCAAACATTTACTATGTGTCAGGTACACATCTGTTTTTCTGCAGCAGCTTAACTGGTTGACCAGTATGATTTTAAGCAGAATTAAATTCAAGAGAGACGAGGAGGTAAAAAAATAAAAATCAGAGCAGAAAGAGAATCTCAGTCTCATTTCTGTTATGCAAAAACACAGAGTCTACTCAGTTATACCCAGTCTTGAATTTCCAACGAGCCAAAGAATTGACAATGATCTCAAATAATACCACTCAGTTCCTAAGAATGCTGAAACTTAATGACTCTCAATGCTGGCAGAATGTTTACAAAATCCTGATGCCCAGGCCCCACCTAGAGATGGATTCACTCAATAAGGGGGGCCTGGGCATCAAGATTCTTAATGCTCCACAGAGATTGTAATGCAAAGCAAGGTTAGGAGTCACTGCTGTGATGAATTTCAAATAATAGGGATCACCTGGTATAACTGCTGACTGCACAGATTTCCCCAGCCCCCTTCCCTAGTACTTCTGAGTTAGTAAATCTGGAAAGGAGCTCAGGAAGCCTTACGAGCACCCCCAGGTGATGTACAGAATCAAAAGGATTCAGAAAACAAGGAGCACTTTTAGGACAGGGTGTGGGTAATACGATAAAACCAACAGGGATGTTAAATTGAGAGCAGTGACTCCAAGTACACAGATTCACATCCATTAATCCAGAATCCCTCCCTCTGAGGTTTTGTTCCAGTCCCAACCTATGTCTAGGACTCAGATGAAGACAAAGCGTGAAAAAAATTCCCAGTTCCGAGACTATGCAGTCTTTACCGAGTAGGTCACGAGGCCCGGAGACAGAACCAATTGTTACATATGGTTCCAGTCATTTCTTAAGGGATTTTTCTTTCACTATTATTTGAACCAAACCACCAGGACCTAGTAGTTAACAATGATGTAAGCTGTATTCACATCACTGAAGAAGCATTTAGATATCAATTCACTTGAAAGTATGTTCAACCGCTTAAAAACAGGATGTGGCTTATTTTCGTATTTAAATAAATCTTATACTGTATTATTTAAACTGCTCCAAAGCATTTTTTTAAAAAAGGAAAAAGGCAGTTTCCAAGCTTACTCTTGAAGTTTACAAGTGGTTATATAACCGTGATACGAAAACCCGACAAGCAGCATTTAAAAAGGAGGTGGGGGGGAGGGGGTCGGAGGAGGGGACATAGGCAACCTCATTTGACTACATCCAAAGATGCTAAAATAGTAGTCTATTAAAATAATCATATATGATGACTAAGGGTTTATTGATGCAAGAATGATTCAACATTAGAAAATCTGTTTACACAAGTCACTGGTTTTCAAGGATGCCTGTTGTCATTATGATCTATTTGACAAGGTCCTAGATGGTGAAAGACAAGAGTTATGAATAATGGAAAGAAAAACTATCTGCATTTGCAAATATGTGCCAGGACTCAAAAATTCAAGATCAACCTCTTTGCATCATAGACTGTCTTGTTTGACTTTTAAAAGTAATTGTGAAATTACAATTTACACATTGTAACAAGAATTGTTTTTCTAAACTGTTTCTTCCCCCTGAAATTCCAAAACCCTAAGGCAACTACCATCAGGGTTTTCCCACGCTTGATTTACCCGTGATCCTGCCAGTTAAGTCTTTCAAGTTTTAAATCCAAAGGCCAGAAAATGCTGAAAAACAAAAACCCTGCAGAGGTCTTGTTAACAAGCGTGTAAGGTCAAATACACCTGTGCAGAACTTGACCCCCACTCAATGCATCTGATGCAAAAGTCAGGCGACAGCAAACTCTGCTGCATGCTAGAATCACCTGGGGAGCTTTCTAAATGTGCTGATGACAAGCTCCCACCCCCTAGGCATCCTGATTTGGATGGGGTGCAACCAGGGCATCAGGCTTTTAAAAACTCTCCACGTAATTCTAACATAAAGTTTGGGAGCCACTAGCTGAAACAGTTCTCAGGTCGCTCATCATTTCAGCAAGTCCGGGCTCTGAAGAGCTATCAGTGCAGTTCCGCTTTGTCCTTGTCAACAGCTAGCTCAATTCCCCTACCTTTAGCCAGTCTCATTTAGAAATTACCTGGGACATTTGCAACACTTGTTTGGTTTGGGTTTTGTTTTTCCTACCTGCATTAGCATATTAACACATCACATATGCAACGACTATGTTTAGTTTTGGGGAGAAGCGTATATTCCTTTTGAACTGTTGTATCTAGTCAGTACAGTAAAGCTGTTATGCAATATTTATTGACTGCAATATATCATTTCTGGCACTGGAAGTAATAGCAATTGGTTAAGGTTCAGTCTCTGGCCTCCTGGTTTTATAGTTTATAAAGTGGTAGAAAAGGACACAAATAACTATAATATATGAGAGATCATGGTAAGCTGTGATGAGCACAAGAAAGCCACAAAGTGTTACGGGAATTCAAGAGAGGGAGAAATGTTCCTTTACCGCTCAAAATAATGACGCAGGATTAAATCAGCACTCTTAGAAAGCTGTTGAAATAAAGAGAAACCCCTCGTATCCCTGTGAGACTGGGCAGAAGTGACAAAAAGATGCCAGGCTGGGTGGAATGACTGTTTTTTCAGAGGAACCACTACTAGAATCAGTAAGAACGGGGGAAAAAGAATGGTGAGCACATATGTTGAAGAAGCTGAGGTGAGGCCATTTCGAGGCTCGAGACCCATGCTCAGAAGCAGGTGGCAAATACCAGCAGACAGCCTTGGGACATAGATGCAAAGAGACCAGGACCCATGGCCTGGAAATACCCAGAGGACCCAGCTCTGCCCAGGGCAAAAGAGAGACGCAAACTTACCAGAGTAGAAACCTCCATAGGAACCAACGCCAGGGAAACCCCAAATCCTAAGTGATGAATTGCTGGAGGCTCAGCGTGGACAAGTCTGAGAGTGAAAAACTCCAGGGCGCCCAGTCATGGGAGGGGCATGCTTTCACAGGTTTTACTTCCAAGAGCTGGACCAGGTCCTCAGAGTGAATGTGGGAGAAAAATCCTTTCATACTTCACAACGGGAGAGGACGAGGAATGGTTTGCAATATGCCAGAACGCTCCGTTCTTCTTAACAAGGCCTGCCCTCAGGAGAAACTAATAAACCAGAGCCCAAACCACCTGGGGGAACGGACATGCGCACTTCCTGCCTGCTCCTGCCTCCCTGGAAGAGAAGGAAAATACCTACCTCCAGCCATCCTGTCCCACCCAAGCGGGAAGAAAAAAACCTGAGACCAACTGAGCATGAGCTGTTATGCAATATTTATTGACTGTAATATATCATTTCTGGCACCGGAAGTAACAGCAGTTGGTTAAGGTTCAGTCTCTGGCACAGGCTCATTAAAGAAAAAACCTGAGCCCAGGGCACAGGCTCATTAAAGAGGCCCAGACCTAATCACAGACCACGAGGGCTTCCCTTCCCCAACACATTACCTCCACTTCACCAAAGGCCTAGCTACAGCCGTTCCTTTCACCGAGGACATCCTGTCCAGCTCTCAACAAAAATTACAAGGCACACCAAAAGCAAAAAACACAAGAGACAGAGCAAGCACCAAAAGCAGACTCAGATGTAGCGGAGCTGTTGGAATGATCAAATCAGGAAATTAAAATAAGTAGGACTAACTGCAGGTACAAAAGATTTGCCACCTGGTTCCTGGATAAGAAATTATCTCTGGCTTGAATGAGCTCACAGTATGAAATCTTCACCCTAAGATAAACAACAAACCCTAACAAAAAGTTACAGATTTGTATCTGGAGAAAAACAGCTGAGAACTAGGTTTCCTGAGAAGCTTGACGCTCCCCCTACACCCCCACAACCTACTGCGTTCTGCATGCACATCTCTGTGATGGGGCTCAGACCTACACTTTACAAAACACCTTAGGTGCTCCCATGATCATGCAGGGTGAGAATACTGCTCTATGCCAAAAGAAACTCAAAGAGGCCAATCCAGAGACACACATTCTAACTGTACCAACAGAAATGAATGGCTTCATTGGAAGACTGTTGCTATCTTTTAGAAAAAGCACAATAAGCATAAAACATCTTTAAAATGTTATACTATTCCATATCCATTTGATTTATACCTTACTGGGTCAATCCTAAGGCTGAAGGTATTTGATTCTTTTTTATTTTGTTTGATTTTTTAAAAAATAGTCTTTGAAATGGAGCAATAAATTCACCAATAGGATAGGGATGATAGCTAAAATGTCTTCACATGTACCGTGAAGACATAGAAGATATGCCTTCAAAATATATAACTGATTTTATTTAATTATGTAGGCTATTCTTTAAAACAAGTCTACACTTAGGAGCAAGGAAATAGTCTATGAATTATATACCTTCTAATTAGTGATTTCTTTTTATTTATTTATTTTATTTTTTATGAGACAAGATCTCACTCTGTTGCCCAGGCTGGAGCGCAGTGGTGCGATCTTGGCTCACTGCAGCCTTGATCTTCCAGGCTCAAGTGATTCTCCTGCCTCAGCCTCCCAAGTAGCTAGGACTACAGGTGTGCACCACCACATCTGACTAATTTTTTTAAAACATTTTTTGTAGAGACAGGGTCCCACTATGTTGCCCAGGCTGGTTTTCAAACTCCTGGTCTCAAGCAATCCTTCCACTTCAGCCTCCCAAAATGTTGGGATTACAGGTGTGAGCCACCACACCCAGCCTAGTGATTTATTTTAATCCATTTTATTTAGCTCATTATTAGAGGTACATTGCAAAGCCACTCAGAAAATCAGAAGACAAGATACAGTCCTCAACATTCATAGGATCTTTCTTCCATCTGCCAAAGAAAAAACAAACAAAAAACAACCGGAAGCACACACTAAATGCAGAAAGAATCTCCCATTTAAAAATTGTGAGTCATTGTAAAGACATTACGTTTATTGTGGCCAATGGAAAAATGCCATTTCCCCACCCCTCAAAAAAAAGATGTCCTCATCTTAATCCCTGGAAGCTGTGAATATGTTCCAGGAATGCTTAAGGTAAGAATTTTGAGATGGAGAAAGGATCCTGAATTATCCAGATGGGCCCAAAAAGGGAACGCAGGAGGCAGGAGAGTCAGAGAAGGAAATGTGGTGATGGAAGTGGGAGTAATGGAGAGAAATCTGAACTTGAAGGAGGCTGTCACAAGCCAAGGAATGCAAGTGGTTACTAGGAACTGGAAACAGCCAGGAAATTGATTCTCCCCTAGAGCCTCCAGAAGGAACAAAGCCCTGCCAGCACCTTGATCTTAATCCAGTGAGACTCATGCCGGACCTCTGCTCCACAGAGCTGTGAGAGAGTAACCGCGCATTGTTGTAAGCCACTAGGTTTGTGGTAATTCATGACAGCAGCCACGGGAAACATGCTTGCCGTCTACCAGCATGTGCTAAAAGAGGGTCAAGCCGATGAGTGATCATCAGAGGAGGATTCGGGGTGGTCCCTCCCCCTGGGAGATGCTGCTGCTGACATGGCGAGAAATGTACCTTGGTTAATGTGTGTTTTTGATGCACTTATACATCCCTTATTAATATCAGGTGTGGTCACGGGGCAAGGTAACCTAACTGCACTAAGCAATAATTGAGCCAGCTTTGTATTGTTTTGTTTTTGAGGGGAGTCTTTTTTCTTTACCTGTACTGCTGAAAGTTGGTCTGATTATTAGATTATTACATTATTACATTGTCCCTCCTACAATCCTGAGGCAGCAAATAAAATAATAAATGTGGTCAAACTGGGGTTTCCCCCTCTCTGGGAAACTAATTTAACCTTTTGGGGGAATAAATCCACAATCCTAGGCTCATTAGCATCCCTGCACCAGCCAACTCACCCAACCAATCAGAAGGCAGAAGTATCAACCAATCATTGGGAAACTCGAGGCCTACAAGTCTCCGGAATGGTCCATGCCTGGGCAGTGATTCATTGAAAACGCCACTGCAAGTGGGAGCAGGGAGGAATACAACTGCAAATAAGCCAGAGTTCAAACTTACAACCAGTCTCCCACTATCGAGAAAAAATTTGGCCAGGAAGTCAATGAATTACTTGCACTCCATAAGTATTTAGTAAATGTCTACTATATAAATGAAGGCATGAAGGAAACCCTCAAGCCATCAACTGCCAAGCCAAGATCTCCATGCATAAAGTAAATCCCTCCTTGACCTCACTCCCCTACTCTCCCTTGGGCCTCCTCCTGCATCAGCTACTGCTGAGGGACCTGCACTTCCGGCAATAAAAATGGAAGGGCAGCCGGGCATGGGGGCTCATACCTGTGTCCCAGCTACTCCAGAGGCTGAGATGGGAGGATGTCTTGAGTCCAAGAGTTTGAATCCAGCATGGGCAACATAGTGAGACCCGGCCTCTAAAAAATTTTTTTTAATAAAAAGAATTGGGGACTGGGAGGCAACCAAAAGTCGGAGGTCCATCATGGTGCAGAAATCTGACCTCCATGTAACACCATCAGAACGAACGTCTGATGTGCAAATGGCAGGTCCATCGCAATAGCACGCTCTCTACACAATATAGATATTACCTAAGTTTTAGCTGTAGAGAGAGAAAAGAGACAGGAGTGAGGCCTAAGACTTCATCTTGGCAGTAATTGATATAAATTAGCAGTAATTGATATAAATACAAGCTGCTGGACCCATGAGCTTCCAATGTCTTTTACTCCAAGTTGCAGATTATTTTAAAATTAGTCGAGAAAAAGATACAAGTTCCCTTCCACCACCTCCAGAAAAAGGCAGCCAAGGTCTTGTATGTTAAACAAAGGTTTAATTTGAGGAAAGCAGATGAAATTTCAGAATCCTCTTCCCTCCCAACCTTCCCACACTCATCATTCTCCATGCTCCACCAGCCTCAGCTGCAAACACAGAATGGCCTCTCCTGGAATACGGAGGAGACACATGGTCCCAGCCCTGCTGCGCCTCGCCTGCTCCTCCCAAGCCCTGGAACAAGTCTCCCCTGCTGCGCTCTCCCTGGCAGGGCATGGCTGTTTTTTCACCATTTCTGAAGACAGATCCTTCACTCAACAGCTGTGTTTGTTTACAGACCTAGAAATGAACGCAGGACACATACGCTTGATCCAACAGAGTTTTTCTTTTGGCATTTTCCCCTCTAGACTACACAGTATATTGGTCCTTGTAGTCCAATTATAACTTGCCATCGGTGTGAGCCAAGAGGGTGGGTAGAGAGAAGGTCACCATGGAGGGCAAACTTGTATTATTTGCTCCACATTCTATAGACAGATTTTTTTTCTTTCCTTTTAGTGGGGCCAAGGACCGCACCTGCATTCACCATCTGAGCCTGCCATTTCCTTAAAATGGAGGGACAGTGTCCCCACTTCTCAGAGGGGTCAGCCCAGTAAATAGCCCAGTGGAGTCCATCAGAGGTTCTGCCCAGCCGTGATAGGACAAACCTGAATGTCAACACCCACAAACCACACTTTCGTATCTGGCAAATTGTCCCCTGAAGCAAATAGCTTTTAGCATGAAACTCGCCAGCCTCTTTCTTTTTAACTGGTGTTTTAAAAGAATAGGATAAAAGGCTAGGACATAAAAGGCAATGGGATGTTTTCTTGAAGTGTTCCTGTTTAGAAAAACACTTTTTCTTCTTGTTTTGTTTTTGGTGTCTTTTTATTCCCATAAGAGTGCCTCCCCATAACTTTTAAAATAAGAGGATCATCATTCTGTAAGAACACAGACTTTACCATGACTTTTTACACAAGTACTTACAGGCCTCTTGTTTCAAAGTAAAGAGGTATCTTGTGCTTTCATTTCTTTGAGTTCTCTTTTATATTATTCCTCCCCTGGGGTTGGCTGCAGACAGTGGAGGCTGAAAACACTGGAGAACTTTCTCCAAGTTCTAAACTCACTTCTGAGATGCACGCTTTGTACTTTAAAACACGGGTTTCTAAAAGCTAACCTATTTACCAAGACTTGCAGAATTCATAGGAGTATCTGCAAAGAAGAGTGTGAGGATGCAAAGGCGCATAGGAGTTTAGAGGTCAGGTGTAAAGCTGGGCCCCTGCCACACGGCCACGTTTTATGGGCTGTGGCTACATCTCACAGTCGTTAAGAGGCTTCTCCTCCAGACTCCCAGGATACTGTCATTGCAAAACGGACTTCAGCTGGCTGCACATCTGCATCGCCCGGCAGCTTAAACATCAAGCCAACTATTAAGATCCCCCCTAGCAACATACTCCTATCCCCTGGAGAAGAACTGCGAGAATATGGATAGAAAAACAATGTGTTGATAAGACAGATTATGGCCACTGGAAAAACACTTAAAATGTTGGACACACACTCAGACATGCACACTGAGTTGCATCTTTTTACTAAATCAGAATATAAGCATTGTTACAGATGCAATCATGTTCGGAGCTAGAAAGAATATATAGTAAGCTGGGGAGGAAGCTTCTATTTCTATAGAATTTATTTGCTGTTTTACTCAGCTAGCACTTAGGACATACGTATATATGTTATATATATTTCTATAATGTCATAAACTCCAAGAGGGCAAGGCTGACTGCATAAAAGTTTTAAATTCCCCCACGTCATGCCTTAGCAAAAGTCAGTGCCCAGTACTATTGTGAAAGACTATTAAAGCAAACCTTCAAGATCATTAAAGCAGACCTTCAAGTGTCAACCCAGGAAGTCACTGGCTGAATATGGATGTGTCCTTTGAAAAATAACATATAATAACTGCATTGACACTTGACCACTCACACTTTAATCAAGATACAACTCCTTCCTTTCAGGAAATCCAAGGTGGGCCAGGTGTGGAGGCTCAGACCTATAATCCCAGCACTTTGGGAGGCTGAGGTAGGTGGATCATTTGAGGTCAGGAGTTCGAGACCAGCCTGGCCACCATGGTGAAACCCCATTTCTACTAAAAATACAAAAATTAGCCAGACATGGTGGCAGGTGCCTGTAATCCCAGCTACTTGGGAGGCTGAGGCAGGAGAATTGCTTGAGCCCAGGAGGTGAAGGTTGCAGTGAGCTGAGATCACGCCACTGCACTCCAGCCTGGGCAACAGAGCCAGACTCCATCTCAAAAATAAATAAATAAATAAATGAATAAAATAAATCCAAGAGGAGTAAGACACATTCCTTGTCCTCAAGGAAGTTACAGACAAGTGGGGGCAATGAGACGATAACAAATGACAAATGACAACTGAGCGATCAGAAAGTACAAAGAAAATGCTGTGAAGACTTTGAGGAAAGGGAGTCTCTGAGTCTACTCTGAAGATGTCAAGAAGCTTTTTTGAAGGAGCCACCATTTAAGATGGGCCTTAAAGGTTGGCCAAGAGCAAGTAAAGAACAGCCAGTGCCAGCAGGTGCCTGAGATACTGACCAACACAGACAGGCAGTGCTGTGTCAGTGGCCACATCTGTGTCTTGTGTTCCGGCCAGTCCATCCTTCCATCCACCCTTGTTGGCTCCAGGGCTGCACTTGGTAATGCCCCAGCTGCACTGGAATTTTTCTGTGCTATTAATTGATCACCCTGAGTCTATTACAGAATATTATGTGTCCTTCTCAATCTTACAAGAAGAGAAATGCACTTGGAATTCTATGTTAAAATAATATACTGTGCTCCTTCTGTCTACTGCCCAATTATATTATGCTGGAACACTCTACTGGAAAACTTACTATCATAACCAGCCAAGTGCTGAAGGCCATAATGTTTTGATTGTCAAACAGGTTGTACATGATGCAAATATATGACTTAAGAAGTGATTTCACAAACATTTTGGTAACAGTAATCTGACTCATAAGCTCCAACAGAGTCTCATAAAACAGCTGTGTGTATAAGTAATCCAAAGATAGTCTTGGAGAAATGTGACATAGAAAAGCACAAAATAAGAGAAAAAAGCTTGAATCTTGAAGAGGATGTTGTATTGCATTGTAACGATAATGCCGAATATAAGGCAAAGGCCAAATTGACCCTCGTTCAAATAACATGTGCTACTGCCATTCAGATCTGCTGGAGTTGTTAATCCAGGAAGAAAGAACAATGTCTGTAATGGCTTATATTTTACAAAATTAACTGGAGACTTTCTACTGGCTAATTACAGCACGAGGTGAAGAAAACTCACTTTGGAGGCCCCGCATGATAACAACACTTATTTCACAGAGACGTTTTTGATACATTCAAAACTGTCCTTTGACTTTTATTCACCAGACATCTACTTTTCACACGTTAAAACACTATGGTCTGGCCAGGCACAGTGGCTCATGCCTGTAATCCCAGCACTTTGGGAGGCCAAGGAGGGCAGATCACCTGAGGTCTGGAGTTTGAGACCAGCCTGGCCAACATGGTGAAACCCCGTCTCTACTAAAAATACAAAAATTAGCCAGGCGTGGTGGCAGGCACCTGTAATCCTAGTTACTTGGGAGGCTGAGGCAGGAGAATCACTTGAACCTGGGAGGTGAATGTTGCAGAGAGCTGAGATTGCACCACTGCATTCCAGCCTAGGTGACAGAGTGAGACTCTGTCTCAAACAAACAAATAAATAAATAAATAAATAAAACTATGGTACAAGAGAGTTAAACTACTTGTCCAAAGTCACCCAGAGCAGCAAAGTCAAGGTGGAAAGATGGTAGTCCTCGCTCTACTCTGATTTATTTACTTTAATTCACATGCAGACTGACAAAGATACTCAGGAAAAGGAACAAATAAATTATAATTTCATATTTCCTGTTTCAATTTCACTAGTCTATCATACCACCTCAAAAACTATATTTGAAGGCCAGGTACACTGGCTCATTCCTGTAATCCCAGCACTTTGGGAGACTGGGGTGGGAGGATTACTTGAAGTCAGGAGTTCGAGGCTGCAGTAAGCTATAATCACTACACTCTAGCCTGGGTGACAGCGAGATCCTGTATCTTAAAAAAAAAAAAAAAAAAAAAAAAAAAGTTAAAAAATAAAAATTAAGATGTGAAGTTCTGGCTTCTTAGATAAAATTGAGAAAGAGGCCAGGCATGGTGGCTCATGCCTGTAATCTCAGCTCTTTGGGAGGCCAAGGTGGGCAGATCACCTGAGGTCAGGAGTTCCAGACCAGAGGTCAGGAGTTTGAGACTAGCCTGGCCAACGTGGTGAAACACCATCTCTACTAAAAATACAAAAATTAGCCAGGTATGGTGGCTGGCACCTGTAATCCCAGCTACTTGGGAGGCCGAGGTGGGAGAATTGCTTGAACCTGGGAGGCAGAGGCTGCAGTGAACCGAGATTGCACCACTGTACTCCAGCCTGGGTGACAGAGCAAGACTCTGTCTCAAAAGAAAAAGAGGAAAAAAAAGAAAGAAATCAGTCTTTAATATTCACTTCCTTTTTTAAAAAAAAATTATTTTATTTCACTCAAGCTTTTAAAATCTGATTTGTTCAGTCTCATGTGTTCATTACTTAAAACTCAAAGCAGGTTCAAGGCAAGAGGTTAGGGTTATAAGGGCTTTAAAGAGCATGTGTTTTGCTGATGAGGCAAAACTAGGGTCTGCAAAAGGTTAAGTGAATCGAAAGTCACCAGCGCATTAGTGGCAGAACCAGGACTAGAACCAAAGTGTTCTGGATTTCAGCAGCTGGGTGGTGGCTGAGGACCTCAAGGGAAAAAAAAGCTGAGTTCTAACTTTCAACAGCATTGCTTGCATTTTTTATCCACTCATGTACGCAGAGGTCCCCTCCACCTGGAACTGCTCAAGGAACCATTTGGCAAGATTCTGTGGCAATGTATGACCTTCCTGGGGACACCGGGTTCCTGGTAAGACTGATGATATTACTAGTATCAAGCATACATACTTATACATGGTAATGAGGAACTTAAAGGATATGAAACTTCAAGAATCATCTCCTGATTCACTGAATGTCAAATCCCAAAGGCAGCAGCAAGACATTCTTTAAGGGAAGCCTTCCTTGTACCATTTAACCATTCAGGAGATAATTCAATGGCTGTCCTGAGCAGGCACTGTGCTGGACACTGAAGATATAAAGAAGAATAAGACAATCTCTGCTCTTAGGAGCTCTTGGTCTAGTGGGAAGCATAGGCGAGTAAACAGACCACTCATGTTAGTCTTACATGAGGACTTGTATTCTCCCATGGCTGCCCTGATTCCCCTCCAACCACAAATGCATCCGTGGACAAGGGAGCACACAGAGAAGGGGACAGTGGCTCCACCTCGTGTGCATGTGAGCATGTGGAAGGGGGTGGAGAGAGGGTGAAGGGGTTTGTGGTTGGGTCAGAGAAAAGACTGGATGCCAGAATTGCGAGGCACAGCTGGACCCAAGGGCTGCGTTTTTCTTCGGTGTCAGGCTTGGCAAGCCGCCTTCTATGACTGACCCTCTAAGGCATCTTGAAGCTTCACCCTTTAGCCACTGCCACCACAGCTATTCAAAAGAAGTCAAAATTAACACTCAAATACCACAAGGTACTGTAGGGAAGAGAGGGGTTTTGTTGATCTTGTTTTAAATAGGCTTGGTTGCAAACCGTAGTTGTTGGTATGGCAATTTTCCAAACACAAATCTAGTAAGGTCCTGCAAGGACCCAACAGAAACCCAGATGGATTTCTTTGTCTTGAAAAAAAAATGCCTGGCGGTGAGTTTTGAGCCAAAACTCACTGAATCTATTCCTGATTCTGCCAGTTATTTCTAACCTTGAGTGACCATCATCGTCTCTTTATCCAGCTCCTTGCCTGGATAGCTGGGAGATCACTTGTCTAAGTCTGGTGGCTACTCAGTCTGCATTCACATTCTCAGTACGAATTCACAAAGATGCTGGGGCCTGTGTGGACTGTCATCTTTCCAGAAAGAAGCTGGGCTATAACATAAGGCGATATGCAAAGCATTTGGGGAAAATGTTATATTTGATTGGCATCTTCCCTGTGCAGGGCCATTCTTCTCTACCAGCGAGAGTAATCTACTGTAATTCTGTTTCTCATCTGCAGAACTTCGATCTGGAAAAGGAGCCACTTCTAGGGAAATGCACCACGAAGGAAACTTGTGAAGATAATTAGAGGCAGGATTCTAAAATACGCAAACTTTCAGAGTGCTCATTTTAGCATGGTCAGAGAGTGATGATGAACAGTTATGACTGAAGCTACGAAGGGCATTCAGAGGCACACGAGATGGAATTTTCTCACCGTCCTGAAGTTCGGAAATAGACAGGGAACCTGCAAGGAAATAGGCATTCCTGATCTATGAAGATGAAGCTGTGGATACATTGTATAATTATGAAAGAACACTGACAGATTACCTGGTAGGGTGCAGAGACATAGACAGAGCAGTCTAGAAATGATGCAGGCAGCATATCTGAAACTAGCCTTATCTCAGCATAAAGAATTTCCTTATCAAGGGATCAAAGCAACTTTGGGACTCACAGTTGTCATACATACTAGGTTGAATAGTGTCCCCCCAAAATTCATGTCCTTCCCAGAACCTCAGAATGTGACATTATTTGGAAATAGCATCCTTGTGGATATAATTAAGATGAGGTCATACTTGAGTAGGGTGGGCCCTTAATCCAATCTGACTGATGTCCTTACAAGGGAAGAAAAAGAGACACATAAGCAGGCATAGAAAGAATGTCCTACCGAGGTAGAGATGGAAGTGATGCTTCTACAAGACAAGGAATGCCAAGGATTGCCAGCAACACCAGAAGCTAAGAGAAAGGCATGAACAAAATCCTTCCTGGAGTCTTCAGGGGGAGTACAGCCTGCTGACACCTTGATTTCAGACTTCTAGCCTCCCGAACTATGAGAGAGTAAACTTCGTTATTTAAAGTCATCCACTTGTGGCAGATTAGGAAACTAACACACCATGCTATGTATTTCACAAATGGAAGGATACTTATATGTTTACGTGGCAGCCCAGGGAGAGGGCTACCAAATAGGGTCCAATAATCTCATCGATTTTAGAAGACAGAGATTGGAGTTTGGGGAGGTCAAGTCATCTAAATTTTCAGGGCTAACTACTGGAAAAGAGAGTGCTACATAGAGAGAGAGCTCCAAAGATCTACAGAGGGGTCTTCTCTAACCTTTGGCTGAGTTCTGAACTGCTTGTGTACAAAGAAAACCTCCAAGGCAGGGAAAGAACTATGGGAAAACAGTAGGAAAAAAAATTACCAGAGTTTACAGAAGGCTGGGGAAAGTTTGTGTGCTGGAGAACCAGAATGTAGCCACCTCATCATACATAGAGTATTAGGTAGAGTTCTTAAAAGAATATCTCTTAGGAGGGGATAAATTAATCCTAAAATAAAGGCCTGTCTGAATCTACCACAACAAAGCTTAAAAGCAAAGTTCAAAAGGATCAAATTGATCTGCAAGTTACTTTGTTGCACAAAATAATCAAATCTGACTTTTTTAAAAAGGAATATAACAAAATCCAGCACACAGCATCTTTGCATGCTCAAAAATTAGTGAGCATTTGAAGATGTAGGAAAATAGCTCATAACTAAAAGAAAAATCAATCAATAAAAACAGACTCAGAAATAAGAGGTAATAGAATGAGTAAGGCCAGGACCTTACAATTGCTATTATAAATCATAAATATATGCTCAAGAATACAAAGAAAAACATGAGCATGAGAAGGAAATACAAGACATACAAAACAAGCAAATGAAACTTTTAGTTGAATGAAAAATGCATTAGATGGGATTAACAGCAGTTTAGATACTGAAAAAGAAAATATTAGTGAACTTGATGTCATAGCAATAGAAACTTGCCCAAGTGAGACAACACAGAGAGGAAACAAAACAAAACAAAACACTGAAGCATGAGATATAAAGGAGTCCAGCATATGGGTAATTTGAAACCCAGAAGGAGGTGACAAAAGGGGAAAGCCAAAAAGTGACTTGAAGAAGTAATGACCAAATTTTTCTGAATTTAAATAAAACTATAAACTCACAGATAGAAACTCAAAGAGCCTTAAGCAGAAGAAACCTAAGTAAAACAACACCAAGGCACATGATAAAACCATTTCTGAAAACCAGTATAAAGAGAAAATCTTAAAAATCAGCCAGATACCAGAAGACAATTTATGTACAGAGGAACCAAGATGTCATCAGGCCATCCAGGGTGGAAGTCAGTAAAACACTATCTTTAAAGTGCTGAAAGGAAAATAAATACTGTCGATCTCGAACTATAGACCCAGTGAAAATCTTTCCACAATACAGACAGAGAATTTTTTCAGATAAATAAAAGCTGAGGGGATTTATCACCAGTAGACAAATCTTACATGAAAAGTTAACAGAAGTTCTTCAAGCAGAAGGAACATGATTCTAGATTGAAAAAATGTTGATCTACAGAAAGGAATAAAGAGTGTGAGAAATGATAAATAGGTGGTTAGACATAAGAGTTTTTTTCTCATTTTTAATTTATTTAAAACGTGATTGACTACTTGGTATAATATGGGGTTTGTAACATAAACAGAAATAAAATATATGAAAACAGTAGTACAAAGAACAGAAGAAGGAAATTGAAGTATACTGTTGTAAAATTCTTACATTATACATAAAGTGGTAAAATATTTACAAATAGACTGTGGTAAGTTAAACACATACACTATAAACCTTAGAGTGACTACTAAAAATAAATAAAACATAAAGGCATAAACCAGTAGTGGAAATAAAATAAAATCTAAAAGATACACAATCAAAAGAAGGCAGAAAAAGGAGGGGGGAAGGGAACAAAGAACAGATGGGACACACAGAAAACAAATAGCAAGATGGTAGATTTACACCCAGATACACCAATAATCACATTAAATGTAAATACTCTAAACACACCAATTAAAAGGCAGAAATTGTTAGATTGCTTCAAGAAATAAACAAGACCAAACTCTATGTTATTTATGAGAAACCCACTTTATATATAAAGACTAAAGACACTGATAAGTTAAAAGTTAAAAAGGTTAGAAAATTATGCCATGTGCACACAAATCAAAAGAAAGCTAGAGTAGTCAGATTAATTTCAGACAAAGATGACTACTGAACAAAGACTATTATCAAGGACAAAGAGGGACACTATGTAGTGCTGAATAATCAAGTTCATCCAGAGACATAACAGGCCTAAATGTGGATTGTTTTGAAGCCCATGAATAGGGCTTCAAAACACAGGAAGGAAAAAAAAGTGATAGAACTGAAGACAGTAGACAAATCCTGAATTATAGTTGGAGATTTCTACATTCAGTAATTGATAGAGCAAGTACAAAGAAAGCCAATACAGACTTGGGCTGGGCGTGGTGGCTCATGCTTCTAATCCCAGCGGTTTAGGAGGCCGAGAAGGGTAGATCGCTTGAGCTCAGGAGTTTGAGACCTAGGCAACATAGAGAGATCCGATCTTTCCAAAGACACAAAAATTAGTCGGGCATGGTGGCACATACCTGTAGTCCCAGCCACTTGGGAGGCTGAGGTGGGAGGATCGCTTGAACCCAGGAGGGAGAGACTGCAATGAGCCATGAGTGCAGCACTGCACTGCAGCCTGGGTGACACATTAGGACACTGAGAAAGAAAAGAAAAGAGAAAAAAGAAAAGAAAGGGGAAGGAAGGAAGGAAGGAAGGAAGGAAGGAAGGAAGGAAGGCAGGCAATAAAGAACAACACTATCAACTAACTTGACCTAACTGCCATTTATTGGACACTCTACCCAATGACAATAGAACACATATTCTTTTGATGGGCACAGGAAACATCCACTAAGATCAACCATATTATGGCCCTAAAATAAGACTGAAATGTAAAATGATTGATATCATACAGTGTTCTCTCATTACAATGGAATTAAACTAGAAATCAGTAAATCCCCAAATATTTCAAAATTAAACAGCATACTTCTAAATAATCCACAGGTCAAAGAAGAAATCACGAGGGGAATTTAAAAAATATTTTGAACTCAATGCAAATGGAAAGCACAACATATCAAAAAAATTGATGTTAAACGAAAACCTATATCCTTTAATGCTTATTTAGAAAAGTCTGTATAGCAGAGTGATGAAAGTACTTACAGTTCTAGCACTCAGAATAATTTCATTTTGTAGATCCGGGCAAAGTTTCACTGCCATTGGAAGTATGATGTCTCTCCTTTACCTTATCTCCCCAAAATAACTCAAGCTCTTTGTAATATGGGTGCTTCTGAAACAAAGATGGCCCTGCTGGGTTACCTCTGTGCAGGAGGAAGGCTGTGGGGTTGGATCAGTGCTTCTCGAACCTTACTGTGCCTATGAATCACCTAGGGGTCTTGTAAATGCAGGTCTCTGATCTAAAGGCGCCTGGGATGCTGCATTTCTGACACATTCCCTAGGGAGGCAGCTGCTGCTGGTCCACAGACCACATTTGAGTAGCAGGGATACACACATTTCATTTTAACCAGGAACAACAATTCCCACCAAATCTGGTTTTTCATTTCCTCTTGTGCACTCTCCCCTCTCTGGAGAAAGTGCTGAGCAAAGGTCAGTGGGTGACTGGGGTGAAGTCACTATAGAAGAGACAGGGCTTACCAGTGACCATTTGATCAATTTAAGTAGCAGGTGCTTGATTGAGGTCAGGGCTAGCTTTAATACACAGGACTTAAAATGTTCTGAAACCTTTCTTTAATGTCTAAAATTACTTTGGACTCCAACCAGTTTTTTTTTTTTTTTTAACATCAGCAGGGCTCTTACCATATATAATGTAAAATCTTAAAATGAGGCTGGTTCTGGGCTTAATATTACCAGCTTCTGCAGCATGATAGGCTGACTCCTGGCTGACCCAGTTTCTTGATCCCTGGAGCTAGGTGTAGGTGTTTATTATGCCCAGCAGGGCACTACCACAGCCCTATAGAAGAGCCAAGAGAAAAGGGGGAAAACACATGGGCAATGCTTCAGGTAGCTATTCTGTGCAGACATCTAAATGATAATCCACAGCTCTGAAAGGAGGGTTGCATTCAGAACCATAAAAATAGTCTACACTTTTAGGGCAAAGATTTTTGTTCACCTGTATCTTTCTCACCTCCAAATGGCCACCTCCTATCCCAGAAAGCTCAATGATGGAAGACTAAAAGCACCTTCCTGATGGCATGGCTTTCTGGCACACACACACAAAATTACATAGAATTAAAATGACCTCCTTTTAAAAAGCAAAAAAAAAAAAAAAAAGACGCCAACCAAACAAACAAAAAATTGAACTCCATAATAATATGTGCATATTTAGAACCGCAGATAATTCCAGTTACAAATTCATTTCTATAGGACTTTAAAAACTTTGATAAGATTAGTTGAATGGCATTAGATAAACTTTCTTAGTTCGCTCATCAGGCCCATACAAAGGCAGAGCAAATGCCTCTTATATGTCAGGGAACCAGCCTGGAATTAAGAGGTTGAGTAATTCATTTTCAGGACCTAGATTACACAGGTCTAAAATGAGAGTCACCAAGCTACATACAGCTCATGAGCCAGTCACCTAGTTTTATAAATAAAGTTTCAATAGAATACAGCCATGTCTGTTTGTTGAAGTATTGCTTCCACACTGCCATGACAGAGTTGAGTAACTGAGACAAAGATCACACCTGCAAAGCTGAAAATATTTACCATTTGGCCCTTTAAGAAAAATGTTCCAACCCTTGCTCTAGAAGGATAACCAAGGACCAAGAAGTTTTAAGGAGGTAGAAAATTATTCCACTGAGCAGAAAGCTATCAATGATCACAGTACAAAATTCAAAAGAAGTGTCTTTGTGAAGTAGTGAGTTTCCTGTAGCTGGAAGTGTTTAGGCAGCTCTGAAAGGACCCCCGGCTTAGAACTGTGCTGAAGGAGATGTATGCACCATTCAAAGGTACACCATTAAATCACTTCGAGATTCTGCTGCATTTTATGTCATCAATTACTCAGAGGTCCAGATTAGACTTCTTGAAAAATAGTCTCACTTGACTAACAAAGAAAACATCTTACATTCTAACTAAGAAAATTCGGCTCTCTAAGGAGATCCCTGGGTATCTTCTGATTGCCAGTTCATCTGTAATTGGCCCAATGCAGTGACTCCACTGGACAGAAGCCATGTCTAATTCTGTGGCCATTATAAGTCTTAACTTGCTATGGTTGTTCCATAGAGATCTGTAAATATAATTTAATGATGTTTCTGTGTAATCCAGATTGCCAGATCTTTCTGCAACCTTACAGACAATGCCGAGGCAGAAAATATATGTGTCAACCCAATTATATACTCTGAAATACTGCTGCACGGTTAGATATTGTATTCTAGAAATTCAGGTGGATGGGCTAGTGGAAGAATAAAGTAAGGCTTAAAAAGATGTCAAAGATTCATCCTTGTTATTCATTTCTTAACAAAATTGCTTTTAAAATAAACTAAGGGTTTGGGATGGGTATTTTTTGGAAGTTTCCAATTAAAGTGTTTGACATGTCTACTACATTTTAGTTAGGGAGCCCCAGGAGATTGATGTGAGCTCCATTTCTTTGCCAGAGGAACACACTTTGCAATTCTCAAGCCAGTTCTTTCTTTGACCAATTTGGCAGAGCAACTGGCTGGGTTTGCAGGTAGTAGAGCGAGCACTCTTAGTAAAATGTTCATTTTTATGGTGTTGGCTTCCACCTAAATATCAGCGGGAGGCAATACCACTTGGTCAAGTCTGCCTTCAAGCTACATCAAAGGCTCTGAGCTTAATATGGCCGGGAAGAGAGTAATCCAACAACATTTGAAGCTTTGGGTTGTAGCCAAGGATAAGTAGGTTGAGAATTTTAGCTCTCACTCCAAATTAGAGTCACTTAAGCTGTATCCTGAGATGGATCCATCCAACATCACTGCCAATACTGTTCAGGACAAGAAGCGAGGTGGGCAGAATTACAGCTCAAACATCTCAGAATGGGCAGAAGTGGACAAGAGTGAGGAGGTTATCTTATATTTAGTCATAAAGTGTTTGATGACCATGGAAACCTGACTTAAAAAGAAATGAAAAATAGCCAAGTTATTTAAAATCCTACCATTTTAAATCTTTCAAATAAAGGTCATTTTGTTTTTTAAGAATAGGGAATAAAAAGTCAAAGAGGACTTTAAATTTTTTTAAAAAAAATTTCAAGTTCCAAAACCAGCTGGAAAAATCTCAAGATACACCTAGTCATGGCTGCTACATTTATATAGGTCATTTAATTAAGCAGCAAAAGACAGGTAAAACACAAGCAAACCATCCAATAAAAACAAAAGTTATTGTTATTGCAAAAGTCACTGTGAGAATGTTAAGCTAAAACACTGCACTGCACAATTTCAGAAACTCCAAAGAATAAAAATATCTGCTCAGCTTTCAGTTTCAGATCTCCTCTGCTTCCTCATCTGGCCCGTATCATTTCCTCATTGATATTCTCCCAAACACATCTCTATCATAGTGCCTCTGTAGTTCAGAAGTTCCATGTGTCTACACATCAGCCTCTCCTTTGGAACAGCATGCTCTTAGACGAATGTGGCTTTAGTATGTCAGGATCCTTGGCACCTGGCAAATCAGCCAGCACACAGTAGGCACCCAGATGTTCAAGGGCACACAGCATGTAAAAGGCTTGAGCTAGCACACTCAAATGCTGACGTTGGATGTTTCAATGTTGATGTAGATATACAAATGGCATTGAAAGTGAGTAAAAGCACCCTCAGTGTTCAGGGCACCCACCCTTAAGCATCCTGTCTCACCCCCTGTGCACATGGCCAGAATCTGTGCCTCTGTTTCCACCAGTTCCATCCTCTGAAGTGCATACCCCTTCCTCTTTAAATCCTACCCACCCTTTAAGGCAGTACTTCTCAAAATCTGGCCCATGAACCACTTGATTAAAAACCATGTGGGATGCTTCTTAAAATGCAGATTCCTTGGTCCCAGATCAGACATACTGAATTGAAATCTCTGGGAGTAAGCCCCTTGATTCTGATGCCCATTATCCACAAACCATACTTTAAGAAAGTTTAATGTCAAGTCAAACCCGGTAGTGATGCCTTCACAATGAATCAACCAGGCGATGTCACAGTGTCCCATCTGCACTCAGGGCTGTGCATGACACATAACCACTTGGCAAAAGACTCCAGCCCCACACACATGGTGACATAATACAGGGTGTAGGCTCATCCTCAGAGGAGATCCCAAAGGCACAACCATAGAGATAGGTGTGGGACCTCCTGGATCCCATGACAACAGGCTATAGTTCCTTTGACCATTTATTATTGATTTGGAGTAGTAATTTGTTTTGCCCCTGCCTTGTTCTGAAAATAGATCTAAGACAACTTATAGAAATACCGTTTTATGGAATTAACATTGAACATATGTGGAAATAGGAATGAAGGGAAAATGGGGCAAGAAAATAAGATACTGTTAATATAGGATAATAAATATCATATGATAAAGAGAGGTTGCTCTGAGTTTCGTAGTGGCCAAAGAATATAGAAAGATGATCATTTACAAGAGTCTCAATATTCATAAGATAAAACAACAGTTGGTTAGAAAAATGCTGAATTTTCCTGATACTGGCCATCTGAGCTAAGCACAGCTTCATACTCTGCAAAGCATATTGGTGACGTGGAATCCTGATCTCCATCTCTCCCCAGTGGAGGTATAAGCGTTCATCAGTGATTGCCTTTTGTAGATGAAACACACTGTGGACAATGGAAATCTGCAGGAAAGTGCTAAGCTCTTGTCCTGAAGGGTAGAATACCAGTAGCATCAATGTGGAAGATCAAAATGGTGGTACTACAGGTCTTGCCTCTTTTGCCAAGACACCTCACGTAGCTAAATAATACAAGATTTCCAGATTTTTTGCTTTCACAGATTCATCCTCTACTGATTCCAGGATTAGGACGTCATCATAACACATCAGGAAATTCACAATCCTAGATATGGGGGTATCGTGAGATGCAAGAACATTAGAGAACTCTGGAAATTATGGGAGTATGAAATTCTGAAATTGCACGACTAAGGAAATGTTTCTTAGGACATGAGGATTATCTGGACATTGGCAATGAATCTTGATCGTTCACCTTGGTAAGCCTAATAACCGGAAACATCTCCACCCCAGTCAGAAGCTGACTGTAGGAACTGAGCTTATTCATGGGATATTTGTGGTCCTCCAAACCGGTATAGCCCCCAAGGGTCCTACTTCATTTTACCCTGCATTGACATAATGCTTCAGCTTCATACGTTTCTCTCATAAGCATGATCTGCTCAAGTGCCAGAGGCTCCATCATAAACAAGTGCTTTCTAGAACTTAGAAACCCAATAAGCGCTGCCTAAAGTGTTCCAGTTTTCTTTTTGATGGTTTCCTGCTCTTAGCATAAGAGGATGATGTCTGAAATCGTGTGACAGGTATGGAACATGAAGATCTTTTTAATGGCCCCTTATTGCAAACAACTCTAATAAAAGCTTATAACTACTGAGTCCTTAAGAGGTACCAACCACTGGGCTAGGCTCTTGACATGTATTATCTCAATCCTCCCAACCACCCTGAGAACTCAATGCAGTTATTATTTCCATTTCACAGTGCTAACCTGGAGCACAGAGAGGAATACTCACCTAAAACCAAACACTCGCCACGGGGTAAGGCCCATATTCAAACACAGTCTGACTCCAACACCTGCCAATCAACTGCCAGCATCCCAGATCACTCCAATTTCAAAGGTTCCAAGGGAACAAAGCCTCGCATGAATAACACTGTACTCATTTCTTATTGCTGCCTTCAGACACTGAGCAGCTCGGAACAACACAAATGTATTCTCTCACAGGCCTGTAGGTTAGAAGTCCATAGCCTGGCACAGTGGCTCATGTCGTAATCCCAGCACTTTGGGAAGCTAAGGCAGGAGGATCGCTTGAGGCCAGGAGTTCATGACCAACCTGGACAACATGGAGAAACTCCATCTCTAAAAAAAAATAATAAAATTAAATTAAATTAGCTAGGCAAGGTAGTGCATGCCTGCACTCTCAGCTATTGGGGAGGCTGAGAGGATCGCTTGAGCCCGGAGCGCTGAGGCTACAGTGAGCCATTGTTGTACCACTGCACTTCGGTCTGGGCAAAAGAGCAAGACCTTGTCTGAAAAAGAAAAAAAAAGTCCAACAGGGTTCTCCCTGTGCTAAAATCCAGGTGTCCGCAGGACTGTGCTCCTATCTGGAGGGAAGAGGGAGGACATGTTTCCTTTGCTCATTCAGGTTGTTGGCAGAATCCAGCTCCTCACAAGTACACAGCTGGGCTCCCCATTTCTTTGCTGGCTGTCAGCTCAGGGCCATTCCCAGCTTCCAGAGGTCACTGCGTTCCTCAGCCTGGGACCCCTTCCTCCATCTTCAAAGGTGCTCATGTTTCAGGTCCCTCTTGCCTCTTCTTCCATCAAATCCCTCTGATTCTTCTGCCTTCCTCTTCTCCGTTTATAAGGGGCTACGTGATTAATAATCCAGGATAATCTCCCTATTTTAAGGCCAGCTGCTCAGCAGCCATAATTCCCTTTTGCTATATATGGTGGTATATTCACGGATGCAACACCAGGAGGCAAAGCCCACAGGGCTGGAATCCCGCCTACCGCAAACACTGACATTGAACATCTAAACTTCTCTAAATCGCCTCCCATACACAGGGCTGCCCTTGTTTTTGTGAACCGAGGTAATGAAGTTTTGTGGATTGTACTCGGTAAATAAAACTTCTTAAGAGTCAGGACTTACGGGATTCATTCAGGAGGTAGAAAGGAGGAGAGTGTGTCACCGGTTTGAACTGGCACTGACTAATCCCCACCCCCAGGAGATGACAGCTCTCTCGCAGGCTACCTGGAACAGGTGTGAGTTGGCCAACAGAGTGAAGACACACCAGGTGGAAAACGAAGCTGGATTTCAATCTGGTCATTTCAAGTGGCTGAGCACCTGTGAACAAGGCGAAGTTTCCCTGTGGGCCAACTAGCTTCAAAGACAGGAATACCGTCTGCACCCTGACGGCAGATGACGCTCCTAATTCTAAGCAACCAGCTCACAAATGTGTGTTTTTAACTGTAAGGAGGAATGAGGGAAAGAGTTCCAGGAGGACCAGGTTAAGTCTATTTAAATGTCTATTTAAATTGTAACCTTTCAGATTTTAGTTACTGGAATTAGTACTTTTTCCACAAGTTTTAATCTCTTGGGTGCGATTCACGAATTTGTCACCTAATGGCCCCTCTTGATTAAACAGTCTACATTTAATTGCAGGAAAGAAAAAAATGTAAACTCTTTTAAAATTTCAAAAAGACCTTCAAATGCTATAAATACAGATTAAATGGGTGGCGGGGGGGGGGGGGGGTTGTTACCTAGACAATTGCAAAAATGCCCCAGTTGGTCTCCCATTTCAGGCCTTTTCCACACTGCAGCCAGGAATATCTCCCAAAGCACACATCAGTCATTCAACAGTCTTACTAAAAAGTTGGAAATAGTTCCTCATTGCCTACAAAATAAAGTCCAAACTCCTTAGACTGGCTTCATTATCCCTCACCATCTGGCATCAGCCTACCTTTGCAATCTCTTCCCCTGCCAAGTCCTGTGCCACCACCAGTAGCCACTCACGCTCGGATCCAGGCACCTCAGACCGCTCACGGCTCCCAGGGCACCATCGAATCAACACTGCCCCTGGTGCGTTCCTCGGGCGGAAAAGGCTTTGCCTCTATACCTACCAAGGGAAATCCAACTTCTCTCTCCACACTCAGCCTGAATGTCATGTACCCTGAACTTAACCATACCTTCCTTGGTGCTCCGTCAATATTCTCTCTCTCGCTCGCTTTATTTTTTTTTCTTGAGACAGTTTCACTCTTGTCACCTAGGCTGGAGGGTAGTGATGCAATCTCAGCTCACTGCAACCTCCGCCTCCCGGGTTCAAGTGATTCTCCTGCCTCAGCCTCCCAAGTAGCTGGGATTACAGGTGTGCACCACTGCACTTGGCCTCTTTTGTTTTTTCCCTCTATCATAGACAGAGTCATGCTCTGTTTGGGCCAGCCATCTGTGCATCTCCTTCCCTCAAGCCAGCTGCGACATCTTCCTATTATTTGTATCCTCATCCTGGCCCCTCCCTACTGCAGCCAGTGCTCACTGCAGTGCCTTGAAAGGGATCAATAAACACTGGACGACCAAATTAACTCTGTCACGTCTAACACTGAAGACACTCCCTCAGTTTAAAAAACCTTTTATTTAAGCCTGGGCATGGTGGCTCACGCCTGTAATCTCAGTGCCTTGGAAAGACAAGGTAGGAGGATCACTTGAGGCCAGGAATTTGACACCAGCCTGGGCAACAGAGTGAGACCCCATGTCTACAAAAAAAAAAAAAGAAACAGCTGAGTGTGGTGGTATATGCCTGTAGTCCCAGCTACTAGGGAGGCTAGGGTGGGAGGATCGCTTGAGCCCGGGAGTTTGAGGCTGCCTTGAGCCATGATTGCACCGCTGCACTCCAGCCTGGGTGACAGATTGAGACTCTGACTCCAAACAAAGCAAAACAAAAACCCTTTCGTTCAGGGAGTCCTCAGATGCCGCTTGGTTAGAGACATACCGTCACTGCATCTCCCAGAACATAACACAATGCAGCAACAGGACCTATACACTTTTTCCTTCACAGGCTATTTGAAATCCTTTTATAAATAGACCTTTTGGGCATTCCACATACAAAAAATTATTAAAACCATGAACAGAGTTCCATGTCTAGGAATGGCCAATAAGATCCTATTGGACTGACCTGCCCACAGATTAGAAACATAAACTCTGGCAAAAACGATTTTAAAAAAATAACACCCGGCTACCTGAAGGCGCTGGTGATTGACCAAAACCAGGCACATTCTGGGCACTGACACTAGAAGCAGGAAACAGCATGGGACATATTTCCCAATTTCACGACTTCTGGCTTAAAGGGAGGGCCTGGTCTGTACCAGGCTGGCCAGCAGGAATGCCAACAGGAAACCAGCAGTCTTTCTGCCTGGAGAATCAGAGAACAGATTTGGGGCATCCCAGAAAGGAAGGGAACCTCGGAAAGGAAAGATGAAGAGAGGCATGCTCCTACATTCTGGGTGACTCCTGGACCACCCATGCTTAGGGCAGGTAACAAGCAGCCTGAAGGAACTTTCTAGTAATGTTCTGTATCTTGACAGAGGTTTGGGTTACACTGGTGTATACACACATCAAAACTCATCAAATGGTATGCTTAAGAAATGTGCATTTCATTGTATAGAAATTTTACCTCAAAAACCTATAAACATTGAACTTTAATGGCAGGCAAGCAGAATTATTTAGAAAGCAGTGTACTGATGTATGCAACTTTTTTTTTTTTTTGAGATGGAGTCTCACTCTGTTCCCCAGAGTGAAGTGCAGTGGTGCGATCTCAGCTCACTGCAACCTTAGCCTCCTGGATTCAAGTGATTCTCCTGCCTTGGCCTCCTGAGTAGCTGAGACTACAGGCGTACGTCACCACACCAGGCTAATTTTTGTATTTTTGGTAGAGACAGGGCTTCACATTTGACACCAAACTCCTGACCTCAGGTGATCCGCCCACCTTGGCCTCCCAAAGTGCTGGGATTACAAGCATAAGCAAACGTGTCCGGTGATGTCTGCAACTTTACCTTGATTGTATTTAAAAAAAAAAGATGGACAGCTGAATGGGAAAATGGATGGATAAACAGAATAGATACCTGATAAAGCAGATACAGTAAATGTTAATCACAGAATCTAAGTGGAGGATACAGGTATTTGCTATACAATCTTCCCCTTTTTCCATATGTTGAAATTTTGTTCACAACAAAATGCTGGTAAAAATTGAAAGATGCATCACAACTTGGAATTTGCTTCCTCAAAAAGGTGTGGAAGTAAATCACCATATTTGTAGAAATCAACATGAAGGAAGCCAGGAATTCATTGTGGAATTGTAAACAGAAAGCACTTAGGTAAGAGTTTAGTAAAACATGTTTGCTGCCCAGTAGGAAAAAGCAGCATGTACTATAGTTGAACCTTAGAGAATCATGGAAAGAAATTCCTCATCTCAGTGAAATGTTCTGGTGACATATTTTATTTGTGTAGTGTTAACGGGGCCACCCCGGTCATCTCTGGGGTTAGCGATGCTAGGTGGCACCTCAGGAGAAGTTTTGATTCTGAGTTCAGCTTCCTATGAGCCAGGTCTCAAGCACCGAGCGGCCACGAAAACATCACACTCAATGAGAGAGGGAGGCAGAGCATGCATGCATGAGAATAAACAAGCATTTATCCTGCCCTGAAAACAAAGTCCTCTAGGTGAACAAGAAATCAGAGATGCCCAATCCATTGGCTTCAGAAAAGAGCATCTCATGTCATCCAACACTGAGAGGAGAATAGCAGTGCCCTAGTTAGATTGCATCCTACAAGCACAAGATAAATGATTCTCACAGAAGCCAGCCAAATGGAAAAAGAGGGCACAGATATTCCAATTGTTAAAACGCACTAACCTTGTCAATCCCGAATAATGCAACATTACATACCATCTCTCGTTCCTAAATACAGCCCCCCAAAATAAAAAGCAAAACAACAATAAACTACTTATTTGGGAGGGGGGTAGAGGGAGTATACACTATAGAATACACTCTCCTCTATATCTACAAATATTTTGGAAGTGTAAAAATACAGAAGATTACCACTTGATAGGACAGATGCATCTGAAATTATTTTCATTTTTCCTTTGCTATATCCTTGAAGTTCATGGAATAAAACGTGAAAGATATTTGCTACTTCTGTGGTCTGTGTCAAGCCATCCCTCTCTCTCCCTTTGCTCCATCCTGACTCCACTATATCCTGGAAATGAAAGTGTTTCTATCTCACATACTCTGGTAGGGAGTGCAAAATTTAAGTGGGATAGAGAGGGAGGGAAAGGTCTCTGTTCCAGGACCTACCTGTCTCATTATACATAATTTAAGTACTGAAGAGTTGTTTAATTTTAAACAACTTTTATAGCAGTCTATAAAAAGAGAAACATCACATCTTGTATGTGCCTACTCTGATTTGACATTTTTTCCAACCTATTTGGACGCACTTGTGCCCACTTAAGCAGGCTCTCCGGATTGGCCACTCAGGGTTTAATTCTGCCTGATTCATTTCACCAATAGTCTGGAAATACAGTGAGGCAATAATGCACATCTGTTTCGGGCAACGAACCAAGAGACCACCCGCCCCCTGGGTAAAGGTATCTCAATCCTGCCCACAGCTTTGATCAGTTTTCAGTTTTTAAATGCTCCCTGTTGCCTAGTGGGGAGCTAAGTGACTTTGCTTCAATAGACATTATGTCACCCCTCAGTCCTTACGTAAACGGAATGTCTAACACCTTCACAATGTATGCCAAGCCTGCCAGCCTGAAGTGGAGGTTGACAAGATAAGTGTTTTGCAGCGGCACCTGCGTGAAGAGTCGTGCCTCCTTGCATGCACGAAAGCTCGAAGCTTTCTGCCTGGCACAGCCAGGAAATTTAAATTTAGACTCAGTAGCATGTCTTTCTGACTTGTATTCATGCTTATTAAAGTCATAATGACATCAGATAGAAGGAAAATAATATTTCTTCTTCCCGAAGGCTTTTAAAAAATTTTAGAAAGTCACAGAACATACACCCTGCGAGAGGAAGGTAACTTCTCTTTTCCCTTTTTATAACCACTGCCACATACGGAACTTGATAAGCGTTTCTTATAACGGCACACATGCTTCACAGCTTATAATTCTCTCATTCAAATGCTTGATGTTATTTGTAATGAGAGAGTGGAAGGAGATGGCTGGCATACGCCAGTTTTATTTTTGAGAAACTGACCTACGTTTACCCAATGTGCACCTATCGAGTATCAACTAAGGAAAGGCACCACGCTAGGCACTTGGGGGGAGGCGGGATGTGTCAAAGATAAATAAAACGTTTTAATAGGATAGGAATCAGAGAAGTCAGTGTTGAAGGTGATTCAACAAATCCCACAGCTGAGGGGTAGCAGAGCCAACACTGGAACTTCAGGCTCCCAACTCCTTCGTTGAAGCCACATGGAGCTCAGCTGCAAACAGACATCAGAAATTAGAATGCTGCTCTAGGCTGGGACTGGGGGCTCATGCCTGTAAGCCCAGCACGTTTGGAGGCCAAAGCAGGAGGATCGCTCGAGCCCAGGAGTTTGAGACTAGCCTGGGCAACATAATGAGACCCCATCTCTACAAAAAATTAAAACAACTAGCCAGGCATGGTGGTACATGCCTAGTAGCCCAGCTACTCAAGAGGCTAAGGTGGGAGAATCACTTGAGCCCAAGAGTTCAAGGTTGCAGTGACCTATAATTGCACCACTGCATCCCAACCTGGGTGAGAGAGAGACCCTGTCTCTACTAAAAATAAAAATAAAATAGAATGCTGCTCTATGCCTCTCTGCATAGGACAAGTCCCCTGTCATTTGGCCCCAAATGTTCTTCCAAGGAGTCATGGCACGTGGGTAAGCAAATTTCAGAAAGCCTTTCTTGACGCGATGGCATTTGAGCTGGGGCTTAAAAAACAAAATTGAGAATGTGGCAATGGGTAGTTTCACTAGGTAAATAGGCGAAATCACAGAGCAGAGTGTGCTGGCTAGATAACAGTATATGAAAAGATGAGTAGAGGAGATGGACAGGGTGGACCTCAGAGACATCAGCTTAATCTAGCGGCCACAGGAGCCAAAGAAGGTGATGGAGGAGGACTAACAGATCACACCTGCACCACAGAAAAGCCAACCTAGCAGGGATGCAGGGTTGGATTCGCAGCAGAGAGACCAGTGCAAAAGTCAAGGCCAACGATTATAAAGACCTTGTGCAGGCAACTTAGGGATAGATGGAAAAGAAGATGGGAAGGCAGGAGTAAGAGATTTCAAAAGCAGGATCACTGAGTCTGGCGACTGACTTGATGTGGGCGTGAGGGCAAAGATTGAAGTTAAGCCTGAGTAACTAGCACTGTGGTTCCCAAACCTCAGCTACCGCTTGTTAAAATGCAGATTCCCACACCCAAATCCCCTGAGTCAGGGGTGGGGTCCAAGAAGCTGTTTGTTAATAGATCTGTGCTGATCCACAAACTTTGTTACCAGCTTGCAATAAGAGTACAGAAATGGAGTGTTTAGACAGTTTAATAGCAAGTTGACTGATAACTTTCTACAAATGGGACCTAACGATTAAAAGTTGAGGCTTGATTTTGAACATATTTCGGGGTTTTTTCATGTCATTTTTCTAGCGAAAGTATGGGTCCACAAAATTTAAATTAAAACAAAAATTTAAAAATTGGAAAAACCAAGTGGTTCTTGCACCAAGTTTGAGAAAAGCTGCGCTGCATGAGTCTGGGATGGGACAACACTTGGGGCATGCTCTGAACAGATGGGTCATAAGAGAGAAGGCAGACACATGAGGAGGCACTCACAGCTGGGGGACATCTCCGCAGCTGCACCCATCTGACCTTCTGCACACAACGGCCACCACCAGGCCACCAAGCCTCGGTGGCAGGTCACCTGGGAGCCTGGTACATGCCCATCATCCTGACCTTTGGCCACATGTTATCTTTTTACCCCTGCAACTGGGTGTGACCTCCTCCCTACGCCCAGCTCCCTGCCTGTGTCCTGTCTCAGCCCAGTGTGCAGGTCTCATACCACGTGCCAACCCTTCTGAACCTTTTGTTGTATTTCAGAAAATATCCCCAAATACAGCAGCAGTCTTCGAGACAGGAAAGGAACCAAGAGTAAGCAGGCAGTGTTGTAGAAACTAAGGAGAGGATTTTTTAGAAGAGCTAAAAAATAGCCCAGTAGGGAAAAATGCATAGTCAACATGATCAAGGCTTTTGGAAAGGAGGATGAGGACTCAGCACACAGTCATTAGCTGCCTTCAATGAAACACTTGCAGCCGAGGGATGGGGATGGAAGTCAGACCACAAGTGCAGAGGAGACAGTGGGAAGGAAAAAGTAACATCCCCGAATGGTGCGCAGGTAGGGGACAGTTAAGTTATTTCCCAAAACTGTTCTATTACATGACTGGGTGCTATTTGGAATATTCAGTTAACATTACTCTAAATATCAAGTTTCTCCAAAAACCTCTAAATTCTCCCCTATCTTACTATTTACTAGTTCTTACTGCATATTTGCAGCCATAAAAGTGTATTTGCCTTGCTGAGATAATAGGATAACAAGTGACATCAGCCATTCTTTAAGGCAAAAGGCCATAAAGAAATACAATACTTGTATTTTTGTGCAGAAAAAAAATGCAATTTCTATTTAAGCTTCCAGAACATTTGCAGGAGGATGAGGATAGGGAAAATGTCAGGGGTAAATTGGAGTCTACTTTCCTAGAGTTCTTGGAGTTGTGCCCTACCCAAATTGCCCAAATTTAAAACAGAAACACAGGGAAGCATCTCCGTGTTGTGTTCTGGCAGGATCAAATCTTCTAAATTTCAGTCTTTAGAGACAAAATGCTGACAGGGTCACCACAACGCAAAACTACTCCCAGACACATGCTTTCAAAATTAGAAAAGAGGTCTGCCTATTTTTATTATTATTTCCCAAAATCAATGTGGAAAGTGAGATATAGGGTAAAGGCCAGCTGCCAAGAGCAGGCTTGACCCTAAGAAGATTTGACCCCATGGTTCTCTGATCCAAGAAAACAAGCCATGAGGATCTTCAGGAAATTCCATTCTTAAGGATGTTCAAAGCCCATAAGGGAAAAGCAAGAAGAGCCATAGTGTCGATGAAAGATGGGACTTTGCACAGCACTTCCTGTGTATTAGGAGTGATGATTTCGTTCCCTAGCATAGGAGATTCTTTCAAGTGTAGCTCAGAATGTATTCACTATTTTCCCTGCAGTGACAGTTGCAGCCGTGCCTACCTATGTCTAAGTTTATCGAACTGTACACTTTAAGCAGTTCCTTGTATGTCAATGTGTCAAATTAAGCTGTATTACCAAAAATGTTTTAAAGTATCATCTGGGGAATTACCTAGTCTGGGATTTCTCAACTGTGATGCAGGGAATTAAGAGCCCTTAGCTCTTAGAGTACAACCAGGAGCAGAACCTTCTGCAAGAGTTCGCAACAGAGGGGATTAACACAGGGATCTGGTGGCACAGAAGCGGGAGTGCTACGCGGCCAAGCCGGTCATGGTGAGGCAGCCCATGGATTGTCAACTGCAGGAAGCCACGTTCCCTCTCATGAAGGAGGGAGGAGAGCCCAGGGGTCCCTAGCATAAGGGTCCCTAGCATAAGCAAAAGGAGACCCATCCAGAGAGAGCTGGAGCCACAGAAGAGCAGAGCAGCTGGAAACACAGCTTCCTGGGGTCCCTCCCGTGATCTATGAGGACAACAGGAGAAGGTTCAGGAGTGGGTGTGGGGGCAGAGAGGCCTGGGTCTGACTCAAGGGGGTTTCAGCCAAAAGGGATTAGACAGTAAAAGTCAGTTCAAACAAAACTGTTGAACCAAGTTAGCAGGCATCTTTACTTCTGGCCTTGTCAGGGCATTAACAGGAGAAAGATTTGTAAACCTCAAAGGGAGGAATAGAATAGAAAGTGCTTCTACGGTCTTTTCTTGCAGAACATTTTGGAAAAGTAGTAACTTTTTGGAAAATGCAAATCTAGCCAATACAGTTTCCAGACAAGGAAAGAGAACTAGAAATTTGATTAAGTGGTTTGAACAAGATATTACAAAAAACAAAAAACAAAAAAAAAAGAAGAAGAAGATATTACAAAAAAAGAATAATACTAAGAACTAGAGGCTAAAATCAAGCCTCCTGGATCTTAATCCAGTTCTCATTCCTGTATAACAAACCGATCATAAGCATGTTCCAGCACTGTCAAGAAAACCAGCTACTTAACCATTGTAGTGGGCGAAAATGAGTCGTTTCTGTGGTAGAAAACTCCCAGACTCCGTGGACGTGTATAATCTGCTCTGCTAGATCCATAATAAAGGCTCCAAAACTATGGGTAACAGCACATATGAAAGTGGAAATAAGTGCAATGGAGTTGCCAATTTTATTAACGGGAGGAAAAGAAGAGAAGAAAAAAAAGGGAAAGCAAGATCGAAAGGGACACTGATATCCACTGGGCACCGCCTTCACCCCTGCAGCCCTGTGGGATCATCTACAATGATGACAGGAATGTGCGTGCATAACGACAGGGTCAGATGATCTCAGCTAATCAGAGTTGGTGCTCGGAGGCTCTGCCCTAAACAGACCCCATAAAAATGCAAAGGCCTGCTCCATGGCCCTTGGGGAGAAAGGCAACTCTCCAGAAATCTTTGGCTCCAGGCACCTATGGCCTTCTTACTCTTCCCTTCATACCTTAGTCCTGCACATGGATATCACCTCTCTTTCTGCTCCATTAAACTCCCACAGAGAAGTATTAAACCACAGCACATCCTAAGTCAGACGTTATGAGACAAGGCTCAATTTCTCAAGCCCATTGACATTGCCATGGACCCAAGCTCTTACCTTTTCTTTCTTTCTTTTTTTTTTTTTTTTGAGATGGAGTCTCACTTTGTCACCCAGGCTAGAGTGCAGTGGTGCCATCTTCGCTCACTGCAACCTCTGCCTCCCGGGTTCAAGCGATTCTCCTGCCTCAGCCTCCCAAGTAGCTGGGACTACAGGTGTGCGTTCACGTCTGGCTAATTTTTGTATTTTTAGTAGAGACAGGGTTTTGCCATGTTAGCTAGACTGGTCTTGAACTCCTGACCTCAAGTGATCCACCTGCCTCGGCCTCCCAAAGTGCTGGGATTACAGGTGTGAGCCACCGTGCCTGGCCCTCTTCCCTATTTTTAAGAGGTTTCCTCTATAAGGGAGCAGAATAGGGTGGGAGATAAGGGGTGGACAATTTAGCTAGAATTCAGTAATACCCCACTACAATGAGTAACTGACATGAAGAGAGATGGAGAGAATTCACTAAATGTCTCACCTGCACAATATTTGTAAAGGAATAAACACAAACCCCTAATGGCCCTCAAATGAATTGCTCCTCATTTACCACATTTCTTGTTTCCATTATTGTCTTCTCATATCTATTTACCATTAACCTGTGTAGCTCTTTTTCATAGAAAACAGTCTAAAGGCAAATAAGCCTATTCGATATATCACTTACAAAGACCTCTGAATTGATGGAGTCTCTATTAATTTAGTTTTACTCTGATCTAAATAGTCTCTCCTGAGGAAGCCTTTTAAAGTCCCCTGATCCTGCCTCTAGGGCCAGTAAGATATTTTTGTCAGTTTCTCAATTCTAAAGTCATACTAAGTTTTAATATAAGTTTTCAGAAAGGAAGGAAAAATATTTAACCTCTCCCCTAATAACCCCCCAAATTTTAATAATTCACAAGCACAGAATTCCTATAATTCTTGTTCATTCTTCAGCCTTCTTTATTTTACTCCCCCAAATCCTGCCTAGCATGGATCAAACAGGGCACAAGCCAGGGAGAAATGTAATCACTCATACCTCTGCCGAGGGTTTGTCTAGGTACTATGGTGACAGACACCTCAGTGAAACTATGTGGAGGAAAAAAGATTTTTAAACTCCTAGACTTAAAAAGAAAGAAAGAAAAGAAGAAAGATTTCTGATGGATTTGTTGTCAACACATAGAAGCACTATAAAATAAATCCCACATTGTCACAGACAATCCAAATTACTTCTTTAGGGACCACTTTAGTAAAACCCCAGAAACAAACTATTCTTCAACTGAGGTATTTTATAATTCTTTCTCCAAACTCTGTGTATTTTGAATTTTTATACTTTCCTTGACTTGTTTTTCCTTGCTTCATGTACAGCTTCTCCACAGAGGATTTGGAGGGCAGAGTAGTTTCCTCGGCATGATACTGTAGTGGTGGATAATGTCATTACACATCTGTCCAAATCCACAGTATCTGCAACACTAAGAGTGAACCTGGATATAACTATAGACTTTAGGTGACAATGATGTGTCCATATAAGTTCATCCAATTGCAACAAAGATACCAAGCTCTGCTGGGCGATAACGGGAGAGCCTGTACACCTGTGGGGCAGGGGGGTACATGGGAAATCTCTGCAAAATTTTGCTGAATTTTGCCGTGAACCTCAAACTGATCTTTAAAAAAAAAACCCTCTTTTTATAAAAAGTGTACAGCTTCTCTGTTGGTAACTTATTCTGATATGGGAGTCTACAAATAAAATCTGAATAAAAATCAAAGTCAAGTAAAAACTTTTAGTTCTTAATTTTGTAGTTTACAAAACTCAGTCTTTGGACTATTTAAATGTAATTCATAGATTTAAAAGGAGGGAGGGAAAATAACTGGTCTCAAAGAATAAGCAAGGCTAATATTATAAAAAATCGCCTGGCCTAATCAGCACATAAAACAACTCTCACCAATGATATGGTTCACTCATGCTCTGCTGAGACATAAATCAGAATTCTTTTTCCAGCCCATGTTCATGTACAGGAAACCAACAGGACTGTAAACACAGGAACAACAATCAACAAACGCAGATGTTCTGGACGGTGAAAGGGCAAGCGGCAGGAGAGTGATAATAAGGCCTGTGGCGGATATTGGAGGTCAGGGTGGAGCGGGCTCCTGGACTCTGCCTCTGAGGGGCACTGTTTTCTGCCCGCTGTGAATCCACTCCACTCCACTCCTCCTGGTCACCAACTGAGCTCTTTAGTGATGAGAAGACAATCTGAACATATAATCGGCACTGTGTGGCAAGGACGTTTCAGGCCTAGGACAATCCTGACCTGGCCAGCAGGAGGATCAGTCATCAAGGGCGTATGCCTATGAACCTGAAAGTCAGGAAGGCTCTCCCACTTGGAACCAGAACCTCATCCTGCAAAAATGTTTGAAGGAGATTCTTCGACCCAGTCATCTGGGACTGTGTTTGAAGATAACGAGACCATGGGGACCCATCAAGGAATTACCTGATGTAATTTAGATATCATCTCTATTATGGACCTGATCTCTTTAATAATGGAGATGGGAAGGGCAGGAAGAGAATCAGTGGATATCAGTGGAACAATGCCGCTCGAAGCAACGTGGTTTTCAACTCACTTTCGGAGCAGAAAACAATTCTTTGGGGTCAACAGTCCTTTGGCATACCAAACAAGAGGATATTTATAGATATGCATAGCATTTTCTTTTCTAAAAGTAGAGTTCTTGGAGAAGATGCTATCCACTAAGAGAAAATTCACCAGTCATCCCAATCTCATTTAACCAATAAACCCCAAATGGGTTTTCTGTTGCTGGGGCATCTGTGTCCCCAGAAAAACCATGTTAGGGATGGTAGCTGTGTTCCCAGCCTGGCTTCAGACTCTAACTTTATGCATAGGGTGTGGAAATACTATATAGTCACATTGGAAAAGAAGTATAGAGAACAAAATCTTCAAAACACTAGTGACTGAACAAAAAATCTGATAAACTTCAGTGACCCACAATGTGTTACTGATTTCTAATGCATGTAGCAAAAGGTGAATGGGGGAATGCAGGTTCTGAGAATTTCTGGTACTCTCAAAATTTCAGAGGTTAATGGCACTGAGGTTAATGGCACTGAAAAATTAGAGTTAACTCTAATTTTCACTAAAGTGGTGATGGCTTTCCTTCCCCTTCATGCAACTATCACCACTTTCATATATTCCAGGAGAGACCGGTGCCATTTTCTGACTCACACGTTTCCAGTGGGTAAAAGCTGGATCAGAGATGGGAGTGAGGGTGTTAAAGAGAAGGTAAGAGTATGATCAGAAAAGAAAGTGTGTTTGAACAAAGTTAACTCCACTGTCATGATGAAAACAGGGAAATAAGAACAACACAATGCACTGGTTCCTTGTGGGGAAGACAAGAGAAGATGCCAGCCATCCCCTATATCTGCCCCCCAGGTGACAGCCTACTGCTGGAGCAGCCCAGCTGCTGGGCACGTGGCTGGGTTGTGCTGCAGGCCTCAGGAGGGTGGGACAGGATGGTTCATGTGTAACAGCTGTTTGGGTGAATGTGGACTTGGTAAATTGTCTACTCCTATCTTAGGGAGTTTCTGTAGTGATTTCTATTCCTTTTACTCAGATATTTATTAAAACTCCTAGCGAAAAACAAAATTGTCTAATTAAAATCTTGCCTATTTTTCTTCTCACTACTGGAAGAACCAAAGATGGCAAAATGACTAAAATTCTGAACAGAAGAGAAAGAAAAATAGAATAAAGATCAAAGTAGAAAAATTAAAACTGTAATGACGTTGTGCTAAGTTAAACAATAGTCATTCCTGGCCGGACGCAGTGGCATGAGCCTGTAATCCCAGCACTTTGGGTGGCTGAGGCAGGCAGATCACTTGATGTCAGGAGTTTGAGACCAGCCTGGCCAACATGGTGAAACCCCAGCTCCATTAAAAATACAAAAAAAAAAAAAAAAAAAAAAAAAAAGAATTAGGCAGGTGTGGTGGCGGACACTTGTAATCCCAGCTACTTGGGAGGCTAAGCAGGAGAAATGATTGAGCCCAGGAGACGGAGAGGTTGCAGTGAGCCAAGATCTCGCCACTGCACTCCAGCCTGGGTGACAGAACAAGACTCTGTCTCAAAAATTTTTTTAAAAAGTCATTCCCTAGAATAATTCATTTTTGATATAAGATGGGAGGCAGAAAGTGAAGGACTGGTTTGTGAAAAAGTTACAGAAAGCTGCTTAATGATGCAAGACATTGTACCCTCTTCATTTTCCTTGTCTAACTCACCTTCATAAATAGACAAGAGTGAGGCAAAGATAGCAGACCTGCTATCTTTTAGTTTGCTATACTATACTACATTTGATAGCCAGTATTCACAGTCAAGTAAAGTATCAATTTGAAATCCAACATATAAAGTAGTTACTCTCCAAAGACACAGAGAGGCAACAAATTATTACATGCTACATAAAGCGCTGAACATTGTTTTTGTACTTAAACAGATTCTTATCCCAGGGTAGCCCTCCTCCAAGCTGATCAGAGGTAAGCTCTCAAATAGAGGAACAAACCATGATTCAGCACATTTAAAAAGGATTTATACCCATTCTTAAAAGGACACCCAGAGGAAACACCATCTGAGGTCTGAACAATGGTATCTGCTTGCCCTTTGATCTTAGTTTAAGAACACTTTGTACAACTTTTTTTTGTTGAAATGCCACTGAATTTCAGATTTACTCTTTGTAATCTCTTTAGAAGAACATCCACTGCTCCTTTGAATCACACTCTTGCAACCAAATTCTCCAAACTGTTTTTACTGTGAGTAGCTTGCAGGCATGGATTTATTTTCTGCTAACAAAAATCTTCATGAGTACAGGTAGCTTAAATGAAAAACAGTACTACTGATGCTATGTTTAGGAGAAAGAGATAGTGTAGCATATCTAGTTACCAATACAAGTAGGGAGTATTCCATTTTTCTTCTCATTTATGTTTCCCAAGAGTAATTTTGTTCAGAAGATTGCCACTATTTTTAGCACAAGTTTCTTGCTGCTTGTACTAATATATACTGATTCCCTTTTCTGAGCATCATTTGAGTTTTTTTAAATTTCCATTTAATCCTAGCATTTGGAGATCAATACCTCATGAATTCAAATAAACAAGTGAAATCTGAAATGCAGATATTTAATTAAATGGTTTTACTACTCTCAAATGTAATGCATATTACAAATTAATATACTTATGGGTGACTAATAAAAAAGGTATATTAATAAAGCATGATGATTTACCTCAAATACCGTGAACCTCCCTGTCCTAAATGTCTTCACTTTAAACTTTTTCCTCAATAAAAATCAGGTATACCTTTCTAAATAATCAAATCTTCCAGATCAGTGAAATATGAAATTGAAGTATGGGCTATGTCTATATTTTCACTAATTCAGT
The DNA here is from genome assembly GCF_002776525.5 of Piliocolobus tephrosceles. Classification (NCBI taxonomy): domain Eukaryota; kingdom Metazoa; phylum Chordata; class Mammalia; order Primates; family Cercopithecidae; genus Piliocolobus; species Piliocolobus tephrosceles. The sequence continues at coordinate 160,618,390 of NC_045438.1, forward strand.
CTTTTCAAAGCACCTTCCATGGGGTCAGCATTACGTTAGGCACTTGGGCTACTGTGGTGGGTTAGTATGGTTTCCGCCTTTAGAGGCTGACATTCTATGGGGGAGACAAACAAATGAGTAAGCAAATTTAACAAGAAACAAACAAACAAAAAAAAAAAACTTGTGATAAGTACAAGGAAGGAAATAAGCAGAGTGCTGTCATGGTACAGAAGTGGGTGTGATGGAGGCATGACCAGTTTAAAAATACAGAGTGGCAGAGAAGGTCTCTCTTAGGTGAATTTTAAGCTAAGACCTGAAGGATACCTCTCCAAGGTCACCAAATTGGCAGGGATGCTGATTAGGCTGCCAAGACATTTTTAGCTTTAGAAAACAAATAGAAAATGGCATCTGTGGCCCTGAGTGAATGCAAGTTCACGAGCTCACCCAGGCACTCTGCACACCAGCAACCCAGGCAGCAGACGGTTAGTATTTAGAAGGTGACACATCCCAGTCTATTCACCCAGAAAGAGTTTGAAACAGTCAACATAAACAACAATGAGCTGGTTGGATGACCAGTGCTTGTGCTACGAGAGAGAAATTTATCCTGTTGATTCATACTTCCTGATAGTCCGGCTGGCTTACAAGGCTCAGGGTGTTTCAAATGTATTTCATGAGTAAATTATTCCCCCAGTCCCAGGGAAGTCGGATGTTTACAACTATGTAATACTTTCCCTTGTACTTCCAGTTTGTAATTTACTTAACCTAGTAGGTATAAGAGTACTTTAAAACACAGCGCTGTAATGTTTATCTTTCTGTAGATTCTTTAATAGATGAGTCAGGTAATATGGCAGTTAACATGGCATTGACACCAATTAGGAAATCTGTAATTCTCCAGCATCCCTATATAGAGAATCCAACATTGGTAAGCAATAACTTTTTTCAAATGAACTGTCCTTCTTATGTTCAGAGTCATGGTAATCAGATTTTACCCCATTCTAGCCTCTCATGATGAAATACCCTTTTCCTACTGCTAAATGGATTAAGATGAAATATAATTGCTTCATTGGCAGGTGGCATGGCTTGCTGTTTGGATTCTACTTACCTGCAAAAGGTCTTCTCTTCATACTATCAGTACTTAGAGTCCAGAACTGGACCTACAGTAGCTATAACTTGTACAAGGAGCCCAGTGATGGGATATGAGGGGCTTGGGGTAGAATTCCCATCCTAGAACTCTTTCAGTTCCATGTCAGCCTGTCCTGGGGCCCGGAATTGCACTACTGGGTGAGTTCTCTTGAAATTTTTCAGGAGATTTTTTTTATATCTTTCAAAATCCTTTATGAAAAATGTCAATTCCCTAAGGAAATAATATGTTAAAACATTACCCTAGCAGGATTAGTTGACGGCCAGCTTTAAGCAGTGTGACTCAGAGGCAGTGTGTCAGAGAAGCAAAAGAATAAGGGGAATTTGGGGGTCACTAAATACAGTAAATGTGACTGTACTTTACAAACTCGCCTTAGGCCCAGCTCTTGAAATTTCAAATACCATCTAAGGCAGTGGTTTCCAAACACTGACACCAGCTGAGATCTTGACAAAACACTGACACTGCTGGGCATGGTGGCACACTCCTATCTTCCCAGCAACTCAGGAGGCTGAGGAAGGGGGATTGCTCGAGGCCAGGAGTTTGAATCCAGCCTGGGCAACGTTAGGAGATACTCTTTATTTTTGTACAAAAAATAACTGCTACCTGGTTTCCACCTCCACACATTCTGATTTGATATGGAGTGACACCTGGGCATCTGGATTTTTTTTAAGGTGTTCCCCCCCCACCTCCCACGTAACACCCAGGTGATTCTAATGTGTAGCAATGTTTGAAAGTTTTGCTCTTCATCTCTTACTGGGATAATGTATCCATTTCCTTCAGACACGAGGATCTCCTGTGCCAGTGTTTCTTGACCATGGTAGCATGTTAGAAAAACCTAAGGTACTTAAAAAAAAAATGATGCCTGTGCCCCACCCTCAAAAGATTCTGACGTAACTGATCTGGGTCTACGTAGTGGCCCTAATAACTCTAGATCTCTAAGTCCCCCGGGTGATGCTACAGGGCAGCTAATCCTGAGAACCTCGGTCCAAGCCCAGGATTGTTTTCCCAGGGCCTGTAACAGGATTCTCTGTGAAGTAGCCAGGAGCGCCAGTCTTCCTCCCCTTTGTCCAGGTTAGGACTACCCCCAAAAGGCAATAAAACATTTCCCCAAAGCTGCCAGGAAACCTGGGGGCGGGGGAGGGGGGTGGAAGGAGAGGAGAGGAAGAGGGCAAGGGGAGGAATTTACTGAGTCAGAAACAGCAGAAAAGTTAGAGTAAGGAACAGCGCTGGTCCTCTGCCACCCTGGCCCCCACCCACTACAAATTTTATTGACTGGCATGAGAATTTCCTTAGAATGCTTCCGGGAGGTGGCTCAACCTTGGATTTGGTTCCAATAAATTGTGAAAATTCTTGTCCAATCAGAACCTCGGGCAGTGCAAGCTGCCAGATTGGCAGGCCCTGAGCCTGGACTCCCTGTGAGATTCTGTTTCACGAATTTCCCAGGAGGATTTCTGCACCACTTGGATGCCAATCGTCCTGCCTCCACATCCTCCCCCCCCCCCCTTGCCCCTTCCCCCCCACGTTCTCTCCCTCAAAGCTCAGCGGAGTTGGGAATCATAGATAGGCTGGTAAAGAAATCACCCAGATAGTCTACGCGGGAATCATTCCAGTAAGTAATGCCGTTAAAAGATGAGCGTCTTTGACGTGGCTGGGAGACGCGTGTGCTCCTTTGGTGAGTGTCTGCTCACCCACTCCAGGGCCTGGGCACAGCCACTGTCTCACATGGGAAGGAGGCCCGCGAATACCCACCCCGCCGCGCAGCTGCACCCATCCCGAGCGTAGCCACTGCACCCCTGGTCTGTCCGCCGACAGCGCGTCCCTCCATCCTATGTCTGCGCTAAACTAAGTCAGCTTATGAATGAAAAGCAGTGCAAACCAGAGGCACTGACTCCGAAGAAAAGACTCTTCTTCGCACCCTTCTCATTTACAGATGAGAAAACTCAAGAGGGTGGGTGGGGGGAGAAAGGGCGATGTGACTCGGTCCGGGTTTGCCACAGAACGTTTGTGGCGGAGCTCGATTTAGCCGCCCTTGAATTTCCATTCTGTTGCCTGGCAACCGGTTCAGAGGAGCTCAGCGCCCAACCCCGGCCCCTACCCCGCACCCTTTCTCTGCCTGTGCAGCTTGGGCTGCATCGATCAAAGGTTCAGCCTTTGGGGACAATGGCCAAGGGCATGTGAGCGGGGGCACAGGATGGATTACCCCAGCTGAGCTTTCATCCCGCCCCAAATAGGAGCGAGCCCCGCCCGGGCGGGATCCGAGCGCCTTCTGCCGTGCTTTCGGGACTTTCCTCTGCAACCTCTCCCAGTGCCGTGGATACCTCTAAACATACTCATGCCAAGTTTTCAAAGTTCCCAACCGCTGTCAGATTCCCTAAAAGTCTCGGTGGGAAAACTGCACTCCGAGTTAAGGGGCAAAAGAAGTCAGTTTAGAGGGAAAAATCGTACTGAAGAGCCCTCTTACCAGCATGGCCACGCTCAGGCTGAACTTTTCTGCTGCAGTTGAGTTAACCTGACCAGAGCTGGGCAAGAGTGGGAAAAAAAGCGCGGAACGTGCTCAGGGAGTCCGCAAAGACACGCCCGCTGGGGACAGCGCTCCCGGAGTCCGGTGCCCCGGCCGGCCAGCCGCCTCTCGGGGCCTCGGCGCGCAGCCCTGCCCGCGGCGCGGGGGAGCGCATGTGCCGCCCACCGCCGCGCAGGTGGCGAGAGCACAGCCTGCCTGTCCTCGCGTCCTCTAGAGCTCCAGGCGGGACCTGGCCCCTCACTCCACCCCCTGGGCCCGGGACTGAAACGGGGGAAATGTTCTCGTCATTAGGTTACCCCAAATCCTTACCCAGGTTCACAAAGCTCATGACCATGTCTGCGTCGTTGAGGAAGGCGCTGTCCTGCGCGCTGGTCAGTGGGGACGCGCCGCCGCTGCCAGGTCCGGGGGCCAGGAGGCTCTTGCGGTTGAGCGGGTGCGCGGCGCCCGGGGGCGGCTGCCGAGGCTGGGACGAGCTGGCTCCTTCGTGGGGCCAGGGCTGCTGCCTCCCCCCCTCCGACGCCCCGTCCTCCTCGTCGTCGGCGGACAGGGCGTTGTACAGATCCAGCATGAAGAGGGGCGCGGACTTCAGCCGCCCGGGAGGGGGCTCTCCGCGAGGCGGCGGCTGCGGCTGCGGCGGCTGCTGCTGCTGCTGCTGCTGTGGGAGCGCCGGGGGCTGCGGCTGTTGGAGGCCGTGCAGGGGCCGGGGCCGGTGCGGGAGCCCCAGCACCGACAAGATCTCCTTCTGCATCTCCCGCTTCTCGTGCGTCTTGAGCCGCCGGTAGAGGAAACCCGAGGAGGATTGCGGCGACGGCGGCGGCTGCTCCGTGCGGCCGGGGCTCCCGCCGTCCCCCAGCAGCTGGCCCCCGGCGGCGGCGGCCGCGGCAGCGGGCAAGGGCGGCCGCAGAGGCGGGGGCCCGCAGCAGCTGCACAACAGCCCCCACCACCAGCACAGCCACTGTGCCCTCCGCCCCAGCCCCGGCATCCCCGCCCGGCCGGGCTGGCCCCGCGGATCCCGCGAGGCGTGGAGCGGCGGAGCGATGCCGGAGCGCGGCCGCTGTGGCCCTTGGCGTGAGCAGCCCCCGCCACCTCCCGGCGGGCTCGCTTCCCCTTCCTGGCCCTCAGTCCTTATCTCTCATGGTCGTCCGGGGCGCCCCCAGTTGCCCAGGCTAGAGGGGCGGCGAAGGGGCAATCACCGGGAGAACCGCTTGGAGGGGAGGAAGGGGAGCCCCACAGCCTCGCGCAGGTCTCTAGAGGCGCGCGGTCCACGCCAGGTGCGTCCGAGTCCGGGCTGCGCTGCAGCCTGCGCCCTGGCTCCTGGGCGGGTCGCGGCGCGGTCACTCTGGGCCTCGCTGGCCGCTCACGTGCGCTGCCCCGCGCCCTCCCTGGCGGCTGAGTGGAACCCGGGGCGGCGGGGTAGCGGAGCGGCTCACGAGCTGCGGGAGATGCCTGGCATCACCGTGGCGCACGCCCCTCCCCGGATCGCAGGGCCACTGTGAAGTTTACCCCGGCGCAGGGCCCACCCTGCGGCGACGAGGCGTCCCCAAACGCCAGTCTATTCTATTCCGCGAGGTTTAACTTCGTTCTTGCTCACGAACTCCGCGCCCCTGAGCCCTCGGTCACCGTCGCTCCCCCACAAAATCTCCGCGCGCCGCACGCCTCAAGTGGAGGCGGCGAGGATCTTGCTTTCCGTTCGGCGCTCGCCCGGCTGCCCAGCAAACCCGCTGGCAGAAGGGATGGGAAGGAAGGGGGCCAGTGCACCCAGCAGCGGCCGCGGCGGAGGCGCTGGAATTCGCAGTCTCCAGCCTCTCCACGCCGCGCTCCCCGCAGCGGCCAACGTGGGCTTTCTGCGGCGCGCCGGGCTCAGGTACCACACTCCAGCCCCGGGATTCCCCGCCCCGCGGTAACCGACAGGCTAGCAGCCAATCGGGACCCGAAGCTCGCGGGCTATTTAAATAGCCCCGCCCCTTCTTTCACCCTCCCTCTCCCGAGAGGCGACGCCGCCGCCGCGCGTAGGTTTCAAGACCCGGGAATTCTTGGAGGCAAGCGAAGAGCCGCGAGGTGCCAAAGGCGAAGAGGTCGTCGCTAGTAAGAATGATCTGACCAATACTCCCCGATCTGAAACTTTCTCTTTTACCATCATTTAAAAGGCCTAAGTTGATGCTTTAACTAAATAAAAATAATAGCAGCGATTAAATCACCATACTGCCAGAATTGAGGAAGAAAAGAAAAATGATAGCTTTTCCATCCCTTCCTTAGTTTCTCTTATTGATGTAATGTAGGCGTTTAGCGGACACGTGGCTTTCCACGGCAGCTGCTGGAAGTTGGGACACACCCTCTGGGAAGGCTACTCACAAACTGACCACAGAGAGGGCCACATGTAACCCAATCCAGCGTCCTGAGGGTTTGGGGTCGTATGTGTTGACTTATCTGTTCATTTGGGCTTTGGTTTGGCTTCTTAAGCTAGCATCCAAAAGAAAGAGGGTGTAATCAGACAATATATTAGAAAAGTCGTCCCCTGTCTGCTTGGAAATGACTCAGTGCTTCTCCAGCTTATCTATTAATGTTGCATTTTAATATTGAAATACAATGTGACTTACATGGTGCAAGATAAAACTTGAGGAGAGGTGATAAAGATAACGCCGGGAAGAGCAGGGGCTTGGCATGCACTCTGAATGGTCAGGACAATAGATAGGGTCCTGAAACACAGGTTGCTTTGGACTTTAGGCAAGATAACACCACCAACAACACCATTTGCCAGTGAGGACGCAAATTCATTTGCCTTTACCCCGCCCAAGAACATCCAGTCATCTATGGATCGTAGAAGCAAATTCACATAAAACATTAAGGTTTTTTACCTGGTGAAAACTGTGTGGAGTAGAAAATAAAAACTGCAGTTTTCTGACTTGCCAGCCTTAGTCCAAATGGTCCTAGGCATTTGAGAGTGAAGTCAAATAGATTATAGACTGTGGGATTCATGAATTTATGACATCATAGGCTTTCTGCTGGTCCAAATCTTATAAGCATTCCTATCCTATTTCCAAGAATCTATTTCTTATGGGTAAAAGTCTTTACCTCCAACCACCCACTGAGTCCTTCTTTCTAGTTCTGTCTTGGCCCAGACACAAGTGGTCATTTAGAAGAGTCTTTATTTCTACAAATATCTGATAGCTATTAATTTCAGGCCACAAAACTTAGCACCCCTGAATGCCAGTCTTTGACCATCTCTACAGGGATTTCTTCCATCTGAAAAGATAATACGATACTTCGTCTGGGATGTCAGGATCCTTAGAATTCAAGAGCCCTGTCACTTCTTTTTTCTGTATAGAACATGTTAGGGACATAAATTCATTGCAGTGCCCCACAGCAGCCAAGAGCTCTGCTAAGAAGGTCTGAAATTCCAGCAAATACACCTAGGCTTCCTGCCAACAGCCTCCTTTTTTAAAACCTAGTTGCACCTTCTTCATAAGACTTCTGGTGAGATGCAGGCTGAGTAAAAGACTTTCCACCTATGAGGGCAGTGGGGAAGACACAGGAAACTCAACATTTCAAACATGGACGAGGGCACCTTGGTGGGGCTATGTCATTTAAAACACAAAATCAAGGCGTGACCGACCTATTGTAGAGGTTGAGCATCCCTAACCCAAAAATCTGACATCCAAAATGCTCCAAAATCTAAAGATTTCTGAGAGCTGATATGATGCCTCAGATGGAAAATTCCACGCCTGACCTCATAGGATGGGACACGGTCAAAACACAGTCAAAATTTTCATCCACCAAATTATTTGAAATATTGTATTAAATTACCTTCAGGCCATGTGTATGAGATATATATGGAACATAAATGAATTTCATGTTTAGACTTGGATCCCATCCCTAAGGTGTCTCATTATGTATATGCAAATATTCCAAAATCTAAAAATCTGAAATTTGAAATACTTCTGGTCCCAAGCATTTTTGATAAGGGATATTCAACTTGTATATGCATCTATGGGGTGGACCTAGTGCAGAACACACACACACACACACGCACACGCCATCTCTCCCTGTCCTTAGACACTTAGAAGTAGATGGGTTCATATGACATGAGTCTAAAGTGACTATCAACTAAATATCTGAGCAGCAACTCTGATTCAGGTCTGTTGCAGGCTTCCCACCCCACCAAGATGGACTCTCAGTTTCTGTCAAATAGGGCTAGAATGAGGAGGTGTTGAGAGTGCTTCCAGGTGATGAGCATGAGAACACACATCTCCCTTAAGAGCCAGAAGAAGCCCCCCAAAAAGATGTGTAGTAAGACATTACAATGATCACAAGGACAGTGACATCCAACTAAGGATGTGTTCCTCTTCTCTCCACTATGACTCGCAACATGTGCACATCATGTTTGCAGAACACATGCAGGTAAGCCCTTGTATCCATTGGGAAAAAGGGGACAGGAAAAGAGATACAGTTTTAGGATTTTGATAGCCTCAAAATTGGGACTACTGTTTCTCCAAGCCAGTTGGATCTCTAGGTGGATAAAAATCCCCTAAAGCACACCTTGTCTACTCCCTGCTTCTGAGACCCTTCCCCATTAGACACCCCCAGTGCTTCCCTGGAAGCCTCAGGACAGGGAGCTAGACAACGTCCACCTGTGATTCAAGAGGAGGAGATGTGGTGGGTGGAGTTGGAGGGACAGAAACAGATCTGGCTTTGAAGTCCGCTGGAATGGATGAACCGACTTGATAAAATTAGAGGTAACTTCGCCCCCTGCAGGACACCAAAATATTACCGCCCCTTCCTCTGTGGGCCTGGGACAAGCTTCATTAAGTTCTCTGTGAGTGTTTCTAAAACATATGGGTGGAAAGAGGAGGAATTCGATCAAGAAGCCGGATGTGGGAGCCAATCCACATCAAACATCTGGTTGCTTGGCTGACATTTCATGCAGATGGCCTTCAGTTTTCTGGCAATAAGTTGCCTGTCCCATCTCCCTGCCCCACTTAATGAAGAAATGAGGAACCCTCACCAAAAAGCACAGGTTCATCCCATACTCCCAGTGATAGTGGCAATAGGATGGGAACTTTGTCTTCAAGTGTTTATTAAGGCACCATGTAATTCACACAACAAATCCTTTAAACCTGTAGTTGTCCTTGTTCCTTATATATTATGAGGGTTTCTGTTATACATTTATAACACACTTGACCAAATAGTTTCTATTTTGTAAACATGCTGTTTATTAATTTGACATATTAAACACATATTCTATATTATATTATTAGCAATAAACTGCAACTTCAGTCTTGGGTTTTATATTAAATTTTACATTGGTCCCTTTCAACTGCATTTCCTGAAGATGTAAGTTGCTCCTTTTAGAATTAACTTAACAAAAATATCTTGGCCAGGCATGGTGGCTCATGCCTGTAATAGCAACACTTTAGGAGGCTGAGGCGAGTAGATCACTTGAACCCAGGAGTTCAAGATCAGCCTGGGCAATATAGTAAGACATCGTTTCTACAAAAAAAAAAAAAATACAAAAATTAGCCGGATATGGTGGTGCACACCTGTAGTCCCAGCTCCTCAGGAGGTTGAGGTGGGAGGATCGCTTGAGCCAGGGAGGTGGAGGTTACAATGAGCCCAGATCACCAGATCACGCCACTGAACTCCAGCCTGGGTGATAGAGCGAGACCCTGTCTCAAAAAAAAAAAAAAAAAAAAAAAATCTTTTAAACTGTGTGGCTGTCATGTTTACAAGACTGAGGTCAAGTTTCCTTGAATTCTTGAGAAGTTCCACTCAAAAGACCAACTTTTTATCTTTACTATTAGCATAAGGACCTGAATATTTCTTAATGTTAATTTCAAAATATAATAATTTGATCAAATTTTTTAAATATCGATTTAGCTTTGAGTGGAAATAGGTAAATGGTTGCAGAGTACGAGAAATGAAAATTTGCAAGTGAAATAAGTATTGCTTCTGAAAGCTACACCTGTAGGACAGCCTTCAAAAGCCATGTCTCATCCAAAAGTCTGTGGTAACATTTACATTCAGTCACACTCCGCTTTCACTGTCTACTCAAAAATGCTGGGCAGTCACACTTCAAAATATCATTCAAGTCATCATATTTTCCTACTCATGAAGGACATCTGGTGGCAAAGTGAAAAACTAATACATAAGTCTGTTTCCAGAGATTTTTTTCCACACTGGAACCCAAATAGCAAATCTGTTACTTGTACGTGTTTCAGACTTTTCACACAAGCTCAGATCTCTATGATCCTAGGATTTAGGCTGTCTACACAATATTAAGCAATGGAATATTTCGAGACATCCAGATGATTAAATCATTTGTGAAAATTTCATTGAGTAATTAACATGTGCAGACTAAGTCTTCTTTTTTTTTTTTTTTCTGAGCAAAACAATGCTTAACACATTTCCATGACTAGTTTTACTGTCCCTGAAGAGCTTTATTCCAAGAAATGATTGGATACTTAGGTCAACTGGGGTGCATGAGGCTCCCTGGCCTGTGCTGGCCTCTGAGCTTCAGTCCATCTTGTGACCCCACTCTGTACCTCCTGTCATGGATGTGTCTCTGTGTCACTAGGAGGTAACCTGAAAATATAACATTATCCTGTTAGCAATCCCCTTAACTAGCAAAGCCATAACCAGTGGCACGTGGAGCCAGGGAAAACCACACTGGTGGTGCAATCAGGTTAAAATGAAAGTCACTGACAGCTTTATGAAAAGAAGAGAAAGGCTAATTACCCAGTCTTCATTCATTCATTCAACACATCTTTCCACGCCTATGTGCCAGGCAGGGGTCTAGGTTTTGGGATACCAAACAGAAATCCTTGCCCACATAGATTCTAGATGGGGAAAGGAGAGTAAACAAAATAACTAGGAAAGTATATTGTGGTAGGCAGGATGTTGGTCCTCATGATTCTTGAACCTGGTTTTGAAGGGGAAGAGGCCATACGCCAGGGAATTCAGGCAACCTCTGGAAGCCAGCAAGAAAACGGCAACCCCAATCTTAATTCTGAATTCTCTCAACAACCTGAATAAGCCTAGAAGCAGATTCGTACTCAGAGCCTCCAGTTAAGAGCCAGGGCAGGTGACACCTTGATGTCAGCCTGGTGAGACCCAGAATGAAGAAGGGAGCCTAGCCTACTGGACTTCCAATCTGTGGGACCCTGTGACAATGAACTTGTGTTGTTTTAAGGCACTAAATGTGTGATATTTTGTTTTGGCAACAATGGGAAACTAACACATATATAGTAGGGTGATAAGTGCTGTGGAGAAAATTCAAAGAGGGGAGGGGGCTAGGGAGTGTGTGGATGGTCAGGTAAGACGTCACTTCCTCACAGAGAAGACGGTTCTTGAGCAGGGACCTGACAGGGTCAGCGGAGCCAGCCATGGGGATACCTGCAGACAGAGCTCTCTAGGCAGTAGAAACGGTAAGTGCAAAGGCTGTGTAGCAGGGTCATGCCTGGTGAGTTTGAGAAGAACAAGAAGGCCAGTGAGGCTGGAACAGAGGACATGAGCGGGAATAACAGTAGGAAATTGGATCAGAAAGCCAAGGAGGGCGGGAATTGGGGCCAAGGTGCTGCAGGGTTCTGGACACTGGACACCTTGGAGAAGGTTTGGGCTTTTAAAAAAATGTGAGATGGCACAACATGGAAAAATCTCACAAACAGAACAGTGAGGAAAGGAAGCCAGATAAGAAAAAACACATACTGTAATTCTATTTGCATGAAATTCAAAAACAGGCTTACCTAATCTAGAAGAGAGTGTAGTGGTTCCCTTTGGAGAGACGAGTGGGAGTATTGATCGAATGACGGCACGTGGGGTTTCCCAACAGTTGGTCTATTTCCTTACCTGGGTGGTGGTTAGACAGGTGTAGTCCATTTTAATCATTTCGTGAGTGCTACACGGAGACTCTGTATGTTTTCTGTACGTATGTTACTTTGCAATAAATACTTTGGTTTAAAAAAATCAGTATGAGAACAACAACAAACAAGTGTGAGATGGGAGGGCTGTTAGATGGTTTCAAGCGGGAAGTGACAGGAGCCAACTTAAATTTTAAGAGTCTCTCAGGCCACCATGTTGAGAACAGACTATGGAGCTGCCAGGGCAGAATCAGGGACACTAGTCAGGAAACTGTTTATGCTCAGACAAAAAATGATAACGGCTCGTAGGGGACCTCATATGGAAATAGTGAAGGTTGAGAAAAGTAGTTGGATTCTGGACACATTTGAAGGCGAACCCAGATGATATGAGGATGTGCACGTTGCATGGAAAAACAAGCCACGCAACAACTTCTCCCTCTGTGTAAGTCTCTCCCACTGCACAAAGCTGGGGGTAGTAGTGTGAATTTACTATGGCTGAGGAAGATCGTGTTCATGCCCTAATGATTGTGGGTTAATATGCTGACCATGCCAAAAAAGTGGCCTGGAAAAGCTTTGGCATCAGCACCACACTACGAAAGTCTCTCATAATACTCATAATAAACATTCAGAGGGCTTGCTAGGAAAGAACAGCTTCAAGGCAAGTCCCCTAATAGCCTTCCCACAAGGTTCCCTATGTAGTAACATAATAGCTGCATCTCTGAATACAAAATTTCTTCCAAGATAGGAAGTTTAGCCATTAAGTATTCATTTTCAAAGGACTCCTATAAATACGGTATCCTGGATGAGTTATTGAAGCAAAAATAAGAACTTTAAGAAAAAGCTTATAGAATTGAAATAAAGTACGGAGTTTACTTAGTAATAATACGTTAATGTTGATTCATTAATTATGACGTAAAATGTGTTATAATAATAGGAGACACTGGGTGTAAGATATACAGGAACTCTCTGTACTATCTTTGCAATTTCTCTGTAGATTTAAAATTATGCTAAAATTAAAGCTAATTTTTTAAAAAAGCATTCTTGTAGCTTTAATCTTAGGATGTAATAATTAAAGCTCAGTTACCTCCTTTGCTGTAGAAAGTAATACATGCCTGGGCCAGGCGTGGTGGCTCACGCCTGTAATACCAGCACTTTGGGAGGCTGAGGCGGGCAGATCACCTGAGGTCAGGAATTCAAGACCAGCCTGGCCAACATGGTGAAACCCCATCTCTACTAAAATTTAAAAAATTAGCCAGGTGTGGTGGTAGGCACCTATAATCCTAGCTACCTGGGAGGTTGAGGCAGGAGAATTGCTGAAACCTGGGAGGCGGAGGTTGCAGTGAGCTGAGATCACACCATTGCACTCCAGCCTGGGCAACAAGAGTGAGATTCTGTCTCAAAAAAAAAAAAAAAAACAGTAATACATGCCTTTATTCCAATTAGATTAGTAATGACAAAATTATATCACTAAGTTTTTACTCAGGATTTAATTTATTAATCTATATTACATCAATTATTACTAAAGCCAAGCTTCTTAGCTCCCAACTTACTATTTCCTTACACACTGTCTCATGCCACTTAGTGTTGAGTTTTTCCATAACTCATTTTTAACTCAAAATTATGGGATTGCATAAAGATGTTAAATTTAGTGCCAACTTTTCTTGCCTTCCTGTAGGTTACCTGCACATTGTTTTTAGGATTCCACCTTGATTGATTGATTGATTGATTGATAGCATTTTTTAGTTATCTTTTTGTATAGCTTTCATACTGGTTGCTCAGATTACTAAAATATACATTTGTGACTTATCACAGTCTATTGGTATCAACATATTTCTACCTCAGTTGAGGTTCAATTCACTTAGTTCCCTTTACTTTCCCACTATTAAATATTATTATCTCATTGTCTTACATATAAGATGGTGTTATATTGTTATATTTTTGTTTCAACCATCAAATATGTTTTTTTTTTTTTTTTTTTTTTTTTTGAGACAGGGTCTCTCTCTGTTGCTCAGGCTGGAGTGCAGTGGCATGCTCATGGCTGACTGCAGCCTCAACCTCCCAGGCTCAAGCTATCTTCCCACCTCAGCCTCCCTACTAGCTGAGACTACAGGCATGCACCACCACACCTGTCTAATTTTTGTATTTGTTGTAGAGATGGGGTTTTGCCATGTTGCCCAGGCTGGTTTCAAACTCCTAGGCTCAGGTGATTGCCCAAACTTGGCTTCCTAAAGTACTGGGATTACAGGCATGAGCCATCATACCTGGCCTAAATATGATTTCTAAAACTCATGAAGAAATTCATAGTCGATTGTATGTACCAATATTTCTGCTCTTTAAATTCTTCCTCCTTCCTTCCTGATGTTCCAAGAGTCTTTCTTTTATCATTTTCTTTCTGGTTGAAGAACTCCCTTTAGCCATTCTTTAAGCATAGGTACACTAGCAACAAAATCTTTTAATTTTCTTTTGTCTAAGAATTAGTTTATTTCTCTTCATTCTTGAAGGATAGCCTCACTGGATATAGAATTTGCAGTTGACAGTTCTTTTCTTTCAGTTCTTGAAAATGTTGTGCCACTTTGTTTGGCCTCCATGGTTTCAGATGAGAAATCTACCATCATTCTAACTGTTTTTCCCCAGGGAAGTAATGAATTGTTTCTCCCTGGCTGCTTTCAAGACTTCTTTACTTTTAGTTCCCAGAAGTTTAATTACGACATGTCTTCACATGGATTTCTTTGGGTGTATTTTGTTTGGGATTTGCTCAGCTTCCTGAACATGTACGTGTGTGTTTTTCAAAATATGTGGAGAGTTTTCAGTCATTATTTCTTCAAATACTTTTTGAGTCTGATTCTCTTGCTCCTCTCCTCCTGAGATTCTGACAGTAAATTGTTGCATCTTATGCTATTGTTCTACATTCCTGAGTTTCTATTGATTCCCCTCAACACACACTGCACCTCCCATCTATTTTCTCTGTGTTTTTCAGAATGGACAAATTCTATTGATGTGTTCTGAAGTGCACTGATTCTGTTCTCTGTTGTCCCACTCTACGATTCAGCCTATCCAGAAGATTTTTTTCCTTCTGTAATTATATGTTTTTCAGTTCTATAATTTCCATTTGTTTTTTAATCACTTCTGTTTCTTTGCTGAGATTTTCTACTTTTTCATTTGTTTGAAGACAATTTGTAATTAAACGTGGAAGCATTTTTATGACAGCTGCATTAAAATTCCTGATGATTTGGATAATGTGGGATAATGCCTACATCTGATTGTTCTTGGTGTTGATGTCAGTTGATTGTCTTTTTTTAAACTGTATTCTTTAGAGCATTTATGTTTATAGAAAAACTGAGAGGAAGTGCAGAGAGTTCCCATATACTCCCTGCCTCCCCTACATGTATACCCTCTTCCATTATCAACATCCTGCATCAGAATGGTGCATTTGTTACAACTGATTAACCTACACTGACACATCATAATCACCTAATGGCCATAGTTTACATTAGGCTTTATTCTTGGTGTTGGACATTCTACGGATTTGGACAAATGTGTAATGATATGTATCCACCACCGTAGTACAACACAGAATAGTTTCACTGCTCTAAAAATTCTCTGTGCTCCACCTATTCACCCTTCCCTCCTCTCCACCATCTGGCAACCACTGATCTTTTTATTGTCTCCATAATTTTGCCTTTCCAGAAGGTCATCTAGTTGGAACAATACAGTGTGTATTCTTTTCAGATTGGCTTCTTTCACTTAGTAATATGCATTTAAGTTTCCTCCATGTCTTTTCATGGCTTGATAGCTCATTTTTTTAGCACTGAATAATATTTCATTGTTTGGATGTACTATAGTTTATTTATTCATTTATCTAGTGAAGGACATCTTGATTGACTCCAAGTTTTGTCAGTTACGAATAAAGCTGCTATAAACATCTGTGTGCAAGTTTTTGTGTGGATATAAATTTTCAGCACCTTTGGATAAATACCAAGAAGTGTGATTGCTAGATCATGTGGTAGGAGAATGTTCAGTTTTGTAAGAAACCATCAAACTGTCTGCCAAAGCAGTTGGCAGCAATAAGTAAGAGTTCCTGTTGCTCCATGTCCTCACCTGCTTTTGGTGTTGTCATTGTTTGAATTTTGGCCATTTTAACAGGGATGTAGTAGTGTCTCATTGTTGTTTTAATTCGCATTTCCTTGATGACTTAATGATGTGGACAGTTGATTGTCTTTACTCATTTAAGTTGGGAAGTTTTGGTTCTTGGTATGAAGGTGATGTTTTATTGTATCCTGGATGTTTTGTCTATTATGCTAATGGTCTTTGAGTTCTATTTACATACTGTATTTTATCAGGAAGTTGTCCTGTTTAGGTTCAGCATGCAGGTCCTGGCCTAATTTTGTGGGTGATGGTTCCAAAGGCAATTTAATTTCCAGAGGCTTTGTGTTGTTATCTTGGTCTGCTTGGTTTTTCTGCTGCTGTTGGGGTTCCCACTGATTCCTGCTGGTGCTGCCTGAAGAGACAGAAGGGCCTTCCCCAGGTCCCCAGGTGTCTCTTGGTGGGAGAGGGGAGTCAGGCCCTCAGGGATGAGAGGGCTTCCCTGGAGTCAACTTCTAAATACCCAGATAATTTACTGTCTAGGGAGAATTTACTACCTACAGATCATATTATTAATTGCAGTAAAATTTTAGTCCCAGGACAGTTTTGTCTAATGACTATGTAATGAATGCAGTCACTATTTCTCTGCATTGATGAGTACATGCCGATTTTTCCTTTTACTTGAATCAAATGCATTAAATATGCCAAATCTACTCCAGTAAGATCCATATGGTATATTCCATATAAATAGAAATTACTGTTTGGGCTTTTAGATGGTATTATTTTCCCAAATTTCCTATAGAGGCTTGTGAGTTTACTCTATAAACAAGTGAATGGGGTAGAACAGGTAACACATAGCTAACTTTTAAGTCACTCCCCAGATATCCAGTCTGATTTGCGCAGGTGAGAATCCACCACACCCCACTTTCCACCTAGCCAAAAATCCAGACTGTAAGCTCTGTTGTATCCCAGCACATAGCACAGTGCCTGGCACACGAAAAGGTGCTAAACAAATATTTGTTTAATGATGGAATTTTATTCATTAAGCCTTGAGTAGAGAAACAGAACACATAGGCCATCTTTCTGATGGCATACTTTCTCTACCACGAGAAGGCTGAGAAACATAGGAAAGTATGTGCATTTTTAATGATTAAACTACATTGTATCCAATGATAATAAATAGTAAATTATCCACTAAACATAACGAAAATGTCAGGACTTTAAAATTATATTATTCTCTTCCTATACAGACATTAGCATGGGATGACAGAAGCTAATTTTAGCAATCACCTCTACTGCTTAAATGTGTATAAATCACACTCCTAAAAATGAGACTTTCATACCGAAATAAAACTAAAATTTGCCAATACACCTCAGAGTAAAATGTTATTTAAGGATTAGTAAAACATTTATTTTCCTAGCATGTGAATAGGACACTTGTTCTCATAATTTTCCTTCACGTCCTTCTCCAGAACTGAATCTTCTGGCATCTGGAAGAGATTCTTTCAAATGCATTCATACACCTGCTTCAAATTCAGACTCCCCAGCGTTGGTAAAAGGGAGCTCTTCCAGACGATGCCAGAAGGATGGGGCTGCTGTCACCAGGGCACACTTTGCTAAGGAAAGAGTGGGGTCTGTCTCTGTCATCTGAAATGAACCAAAGGGAAAGAAAGATGCTGCTTGAATCCAATTAATAAAGTGACGTTATTATCACTTACAAGTTTAGTAAAGTGTGTGCTCCATGTTAACCATTTGCAGTAATTACCTTTGCCCTAGGTCATTTTCTCTTACCTTTTAGCAGAGGCACTCAAGAAACATTCTTTGCAAGATTATGTTCTTTCCTACTGTAAGTACGTTTCACTCAGCAAAATCTCAGGGCCTCAAAGGGGCACTTCCCAGAGAAGCTCGGACTTGGCTTCAGGTTGCTGCAGGTTCCAGAGGGAGGCAGCTGGCAGCAGTCAGGGGCCTGGGTTTCATGACTGAGCCAGGAAAAAAGTTTCCTTCTTCTCATCCAAGGGCCAGAGAGGGCTGCTGTCAAGGACCCTCAGAACACCGTTAGGCAAACGTGCGTGGAGCACCTGCTGGGTGGACCCCAGGCACTATAAAGCAGGCTTGGGGTTTTAGAGATGAAAAGATAAGGTCCCTGACCTCAATGAGTTTATGGGCTATCATGGAGATGGACATGCAAGGAACTCTCAATACCACAGCAACTGCTCCAGTGGAGGCATGTAAAATACAAAAATAACATATAGGAGAGGGGAATCCGTGGGTCAGTCTGAAGGAATCTGGGAAGGCTTCATGGGCTGGGAAGGTTGTTAAAGAGGCAGATTTGAATTGAGACCTGGAGCATGAATGTGAGACTGTGAGATTGTTTGTTTACCAAAATACTTTTTGAATACTTTTTAAGTGCTTGTTGCTGGGTATACAAGTGTGAACAGAGCAGGCTTGGTCTCTGTCTTTATGGGCTTTACAGTCTAATGAGGTAAGCAATAAATAGACAATGAGTAAATCTATCATTATTTATGAGCCAGCCATGGGGAAATAATGGGCAACGCATTTCAAGCTGAAGGAATAGCATGTGCAAAGGCCTGGAAATGACAGAGACTTGGTGGGCTTCAGAACTGCTGAAAGCTAATATAGCTAGCACATAGTAAGTGCACGGTGAATGGGGTGATCTGAGGCTGGGATGATCAGCAAGAGACATATCATATGTGACCTTGAGAAATTTAGATTTTCAAAGGATAGAGGGATGGCACCCAAGGGTTTTCACCAAGAGAAATATAAGTTAATAGATTATTTTAATTGGTTTCTTTGCAGAGGAATGTCAATGAAGAGCTACTCTAGTGAGCCAGGTGACAGAAGATGGCTTAGATTAGGATGGAAAGAGTGGAATATATTGGACATATATTTAGAAAATGGGAAATTACAGGACTTGGTGGACAGATTGGAAAAGAAGATTGAGGAAGAGGAGGAACCAAAGATTTATACTTGAGCAAACAAGTTGGCTGCTAGCTCCATTTATGGAGGCAGGGAATTCTAGAGAGAAACAAGTTAGGGAGAGGGAAGTTAGAAAACCCAGAAGTTCTATTATACACATTCAGCCTGAGGTCCCATTCAGATATCCAAATGGAGTTATCAAGTAAATGGTTAAAGAACCCATTCTATAGTTCAGAGGATGTATTGGCTGAATAAGTTAACTTCAGGTTCACCCACAGCTAAGTGGTTCTTATAACCCCAGAAATGAACGAGGTCACTTGTGGAAAAAGGGAAGACACAGGCTGAGCCCTGAAAAATACCAACATTTAGAACCTGGATAGAAGGGAAGCCAACAAAAGAGCCTAGAAGGGAGTGACCAGAGTGGTTAGAAAAAAAATATGTAACCACATAAGTGTGGTGTCATGGAAACCAGGAGAGAAGGAAAGAAATGGCCAACCATGTTGAATGTCATCAAGGACAGAGGAATGCTCTTTGGATATAGCAACATAGAAATCGTTGGTGATCTTGAAAAAAACAATTTCAATGAAGTAATGAGGCAGAAGCATGTTTAAGGCCAATGAGTGAATGGGAATTGAGGTGTTGAGAGAACATGTAAAGGCAACTTGTTCGAAGAGATTTACGTACAAGAGAGCAGAATAATGAGATGATAGCTTACGGAGAACAAGGAGGCCTAGGGACATTTTTATTTGTGACAGGGGAGGGCAGGAAGAAGAGCGATTTGTCAGTGATAACAGCAGGAAAGAAGATAATGGCTGAAGATGAAGAAGATTTGAGACTTAGTTGGAAAAAGATAAAAGAAAACCTTACCATCTATTTTCTTAAAGAATAGGAAGCCAGGTCACTGGGTGAGACTGGGAGTTATGGAGAAAAGAGTAGAGAGAAAGCAGTGGTATGGGAGAGAGGATTTAGTAGCCACTAGGATGACCTGCAGTGATTCCCACCTCCTGCTATTCATGAATTTGTGCAATCTCTTCCCCTTGAGTGTGGTTTGGATGTACTAACTCACTTCTAATGAACAGAACATGGTGGGAGTGATGGGATGTCCTTTTTGAGATTAGATTATAAAAAAATGTGACTTCTCTCTTTAACACTTTCTCACTCACTCATTCTGAAGGAAGCTAGCCACAATGTTGTGAGCCGCCCTGTAGAGAGGCCCACTTATTACAGTTGGAGCTGAGGCTTTCAGCCCAACAACCCATGAGGAACTGAATCCTGCCAACAACCACATGAGGGAGCCTGGAAGAGATCTCCCTTCACTTGAGTCTTCAGATAAGACTGCAGCCCAAGCTGGCACTTTGACCATAAACTCATGCAAGTCCTGGAATCCTGGAATCTCAGCTGAGCTGCATCCAAATTCTTGACTCTCAGAAACCATGAGATAATAATGTTGTTTTAAACTGCCAAATTTTGAGTGATTAGTTACACAGCAATAGAAAACTAATATAAAGGAAAAAGCAAAGAATAGAAATCTTGAACAACAAGGAATTCAGTTAACTAAAAAACTACTGACAAACAGTGTTAAATAACTGGTTTGTTTAGAAGTATTAACTTGGGGGGGGGTCAAAATGTAAATCATTTTATATTTTTCTCCAATCTATGGATTCAACTGTACTCTCTCTCAAATCCCTATTTTCCGTCTCTTAACACATTGGGGAAGATTTAGTAAGTTGCCACTCACTTTCAGTTTAAAAGTCCATACTATTTAATATTTAACTCTCTGATTTCTTCATTAAAACATCTGACTAAGATTTTGAAGGAACATCCCAAACCCATTGTTTGGACCACAATGTGGGTAATCAGTGCTCTAAACCACACAATGGTTCACAAAGGGTATCTCACAGAATAGTACAGCTCCTTATTTTTCAAAATTCCACCAAAACAAAGCAAAAATCTTATGCTATTTTTATTTTCTCTAGAAGGCATTTAAAGTACAAGTATAAGAAAAATATTTAACTGCATTATAAAGTTGTGTGTTTCTTAATTCTTGACAGCCTGGCTTTAAAAAATGCTGCGATTCATCAGAAAATACTAGGAATCACTGAGAGTGACTGGCTCATGCATGAATCCATGGCTTTCCATCTGCTTACTGATGAATATAAATGTTTCTTAATTTACTATTGCCTTGATGTACATCTTGATTTTGATTTGATGATCATGATTCATATTAGATATCTTGTTCAAAATTTCAACCCTTTTGATAGGTTATTTTTCCTTTAATATCTCGTATGTTTAAATGGATATTGCTATGGTCTGAATGTTCATGTTCCCCCCAAATTTTTATGTTCAAATCCTAACCTCCAAGGTAATTGGGAGAGAGGCCTTTTGGGAGGTGATCAGTTATGAAAGCAGAGTCCTCATAAATGGGATTAGTAGCCTTGTAAGATAGGCCCGAGGGAGCTCATTCACTCCTTGGACCAATTCAGGACACAGCTAGATGGTGTCGTCTATCATTCTCATTAGATAAACGCAAGCCCTCATTAGACAAGAATCTGCTGGTGCCTTGATCTTGGAATTTCCAGCCCCAAGAACTCTGAGAAATACATTTCTCTTGTTTATAAGCTGCCCAGTTTATGGTATTCTATCATAGCAGCCTGAAAGAACTAACACAAATATGAATACATTTGGAATGATTTCTTAGAGGAATTAACTAGTCAGTGAGCCAATATGTCACTACATTAGTCCAAGTTTGCAAAATATCCTGTGTGTCCTTGCTAATCTTGTATCATTTTATCATATCATTATGTTCTGATTTAAGAAAACCTAAGATAGGTTGGCCTATAGAGACTCTCAAGCACCAGAATCATTTAATTTTATTTTTCCAAGTCCTTTCTTGATGCCTAAAACTCTGTGTGTGTGTTTGTATGGGTGTAGGGCACATGCACACATGTGCAATTTAAATCTCTCCTTCCATTCTGTACCCTCCCATGCCAGCACCTTGACTTGGACCGAAGAGTGTGATCTAGTCCTGGAACACCTGCTTCTCCTCCCTATCCTGAGTCTGCCTCTGGCAGGAATGAAGACTGGAGGAAACATACAGGAAACCTGAGGCTATGCTGAGCATCCATTGTCCCACTAGTGATGGTGATGGGATGCATCTCTGGTCCACTCTGGTTCAATCTGACGCTGGTGCCCTCTACTGATATGGTGGTCTCTACAAACGCAGCATGTGTGGTTTTAGGGGGTGAGTTCAGGCTCACCTCTGCCTCCCCCATCCTTGATGACCCCTTCAGAAAGGGGCAGCCGTGTGTCTGGTTCTGACAGTGGCCCATGCTCTCAATCTCCTCTTGAAGTTGGGCCTGCTTTTGCCTTAGATGTCTCCTAATTACTCTCTGTTTCTCACCTAACTTCTCTGCTCAATATCCACAGAAGTCACCAAAGTCCTTTTCCACGTACCCGGAAGGCAAAAGAGAACTGAAATGAGATCACCTCTTCATTTATAGCAGGGGTGTCCAATCTTTTGGCTTCCCTGGGCCACATTGGGAGAAATTGTCTTGGGCCACACATAAGATATACTAACACTAACGACAGATGATGAGTTTAAAAAAAAATCACAAGCAAATCTCATAATGTTTTAAGAGAATTTACGAATTTGTGTTGGGCTACATGCAAACCTGTCCTAGTCCGCATGTGGCCCACGGGTTGGACAAGCTTGATAAAGCACACTAAACTGTGTGTTTCTTACTCCCTCTCCTGGCAAGGGGTATTCCAGAAAGGCTCTTGCCCTAGAGTTCCAGGCAAAGGAGGCATCCATTTCTACTTACATACATGTGTACTCCTAAACTCCCAGGACACATGTCAGGCTCCCCCTGGAATCCCTTCCCCAGGCTCTCCTCTGCTCTTTGGCAGCACAAGAGTGGACCAATAGGTTTCCAGCTTCACAGGCGTGCAGTCAGGGAATGTGACACCAGCCTTCCCTTTTTGTGATTCATCTCTACAAATGATTCTCTTGCTGCTCACCACACACACTTGGCTTTAAGGGAAACAGCCCTCCCTACCCCATGGTGAGGAAGTGGAAAAGCCATGCATTCCCTCACCAGGCCAGTGACTACTGACTCCAGTGATTCCCTCTCTCTACCATCCTTGGGAACACAGGGAAAGATAAGAGTCATGGCTGAGGGTTGTAAGGAAATTGTGCAGACTCTTTAGTAATCCTTGATGGAGTGTCTGGCTCTAAATCTTGGCAGTTTCTGGTACTTATTGTTTCTCTAGCCTCCATTTTGGACCTCCAGGTACTGAGCCAGGAAAATGGCACATGTTTCAGCAAATGTGACAGACAAGCATGGGAGGATATGCTGGGGGAAGGGAACGGCATATGCAGAGACCAAGAGGCATGCAAGATCATGGTTATTGAGAAGTAGATCAAAATGCTTCATTGGCAAGGGCTCCAAGACCTAGGTCTAAAGTGTAGGCCTGGTTGTAAAGATGCCTCTATGTCCTTCTAAAAGGGTAAAAATTACATGCTGTAAGTGAGACACAGTCACTGAAGAATTCCTTGCAAAGAGGTGACAAGACAATTTGCATGCTAGAAAGGTGATTCTATTGACATTGTTGCGGGTAGATTATGGAGAGGTATCTAGAAACGGGAGGGAAGGAAAGGAGAGTGTTACTAATGTTTCAGGTGAGAGGGTAGAAGCCCCTGTACTAGAATGATGGCAGTTGTGTTGTGGGAAGCAAACAGAGGAAAGCAGTGTTTAAGATATACACTGGATGAGGCTTTGTGATTAATTAAATGTACAGGAAAACATAAAAGGAGAAATTCACAATGATCCATTGGTTTCTGACTTGAGGAACCTGGTGAACAGCAGTGACATTTGCAAAAACAGTTCAGCAGAAGATGATGAGGTCAACTTCGAACATATGAAGTTTGAGGCCTTTATAGAACACATACACATGGAGCTGCCTAGTTAGACAGGAATAGCCCTCAGTGTCAGCCTGGCTGGAGGCATCAATTTGACTCAGGACAAAGTTTTGAGGGACCTATGATATTTTAGGCGTGAGAGCAGGAAGAGGAACCCACAAAAGAGACCAAGATGAATTTGCCATTGAGATAGGTGGGAAACTAAGGAGAGAATAAGCCCATAGAATTCACTAAGCAGGAGACAGCACAGTGGAAATAATACAGGACAAATCAAGTAAGATGGCAGTTGAAGAGTTTCCACCGGCTGTAGCCACCAGAAGGTCATTTGAGAGCCTGTGGAGTGCAGCTGCAGAGAGGTAGATGCTGGCATTTAAGGCGCGGAAGAGTTCGTGGAAAGGGAAGAAAGAGAGAGGCAGAAGAAGTAGAAGGCCTGCTGTGAAGGAAAGAAAGAGATAAGAAAACCGGAGGGGTGCAGGGTCAAGGAAGGAAGGTGTGTGTGGGCAAAGAGTGGGCAGGTGGTTCCACTTTAACTCCGAGAAGTGACCTGAGAGTGACTCCATGAGCCTCCTGCAGCTCCGTGCTCTGAGATGACGGTGAGTTCCAGAGAGGTTCACTTCTAAACTGGTCATGGGACTCACTGTACTTTACTTACCAGCCTTCTGAACTATGTAACACTGCACTGGAATGTAGCAGCCAGAAACGAAATCTCCAATGTCTAAATTCCAGTTCTTTGTCTCCATCTGTGCCTTTGCTCCCAACAAAAGAAATACAGAAGCTGGGAAGGCCGTGTCAGTGCTGTGGAAGTGCCATGGATTTCAGGGGTTCCCCTTGTGGCATCATATTCACTTTGAATATTTTGATAGAAATCATAAGCATTTTGGAAAGCATGCCCAACTCAGTTATTACTCATCTGAATCAACCAATAACTCTTCCAATAGTCTTCCAAAACTAGATGAACCCCACACACTGCACAGCTAAATGCTGCTGAGGAAGAATACCCAGTACGGGGACTCATGTCAACGTCAACATCATCCTCACCCATTTCCAAGGACACTGCCTAGCAAGCTTTCTCTTCATCTCCACACTAAGGCCATATCATCTCTCCAGACAGCCTCAGTCTGCCCAACCCCAGCTCTCCTCTTGCCCTTCACTCTGACCCCACTTCATGCTTCCTAAAGGAGGAGAAAAAACCAGCAATTGGAATGAAACGTCTTCATCCTCCCAAACCAAATCTGTAAACCCATCTTCTCCGCCTTTCCCTCTTGTTACCACAACGGAAGTGTCTCTCCTATCCCAGGAGCAGCATAAAACAGTGCAAAATGCTCCGCATGCATTCTGGCCACATGTTCATGTGACTGCCCAGGGCTCTCCTTCTTTGATTAGCTGACAGTGTATGTCTGTGAGATTCTTTCTCTTACCTACCACCACCACCACCACCACCATCAATCTCTCTTTCACTGATGAATGACTTTCATTAGTGTGCGCAGATACTTTAGTATGCTCCACTTTCAAGATCGTCCCTTCAGGCCAGGCATGGTGGCTCAGGCCTGTAATCCCAACACTTTAGGAGGCTGAGGTGGGAGGACGGCTTAAGCCCAGGAGTTCAAAGTCAGGCTGGGCAACACAGGGAGACCCCATCTCTACAAAAAATAAATAAAACCAAAAACTTAGCCAGGTGTGGTGGCACACACCTGTGTTCCCAGCTACTCGGGAGGCTAAGGTGGGAGAATCACATGAGTCCTGGAGGTCGAGGCTGCAGTGAGCCATGATGGTGCCACTGCACTCCAGTCTGAGCAACAGAGCGAGACCTCATCTCAAAACAAAAACAAAAACAAAAACCATGACAAAACACTTTCCTTCAATTCCCTGCCCTATGTACACCCCGTCTTTAGTCTGTTCAGGCTGCTACAACAAAATATCCTAAAGCTGGGTATGATGGCTCACACCTGTAGTCCCAGTACTTTGGGAGGCTGAGGCGAGTGGATTGCCTGAGGTCAGGAGTTTGAGACCAGCCTGGCCAACATGGTGAAACCCCGTCTCTACTAAAAGTACAAAAAAAAAATTAGCTAGGTGTGGTGGCGGGCACCTGTAATCCCAGCTACTAGGGAGGCTGAGGCAGGAGAATTGCCTGAACCCAAGGGGTGGAGGTTGCAGTGAGCGGAGATTGTGCCATTACACTCCAGCCTGGGAAACAAGAGGGAAAGTCCATCTCAAAACAAACAAACAAACAAAAAACAAAATATCCTAGACTTGGGTGGTTTATAAACAACAGAAACTCACAGTTCTGGAGGGTGGGAGGTCCAAGATCAGGGCACAAGCGGACGCCTCGGTATCTGGTGAGGACCTACTTCCTGGTTCACAGACCGCCATCTTCTCACTGCCAGCACACACGGTGGAAGGGACGAGCAAGTTGCCTTGGGCCTGTTTTATAAGGTTACTAGTCCCACTCAAGGCTCTCCCTTGCGACCTCAGCACCTCCCAAAGACCCCACCTTTTAATATTATCACCTTGGGGGTTAGGGTTTCTACATATGAGTTAAGGAGGCACACAAACATTCAGACCATGCAACACCCTCTGCATCTTTCCCGTTCCCTTGACAACTACATTCTTATTAAGCAGGTCTGCAAGTAAGGTCTCCATGTCAACTCTCCCCAGCTAGCCTCCACCCCACACCCTGTGGGGTCATCACTGGCCTCCGCGTTGTCAGGTCCAAGAGCTGCTTTGGAAGCTTCTTATGGCAATTAGCACACTCAACCTCTCCCTCGTTCTTAAAATACCCTCATGGCATGGTTTTGAGGGAGTCCTCCTCTTCCAGGTCCATCCTAACCCTTCTTCCAACTCCTTGACCCTCCGTTTTCCAGCGGCAGGCATGATGGTCTTAAAATATAAACCGTACCCCTCCTCAAAAAATGTTAATGGCCTCCCCACATTCAGCAGCCTCAAAATCATACATTATCCGCTCTGCTCTTTTCGCATCTGGGCTGCTCCCATCTCCTAGAGGCCCCAATGTCTCTGCCTCAGGCACTTGGCACACACTTTGTTCGCTCCATCTAGAATGCTCTTCCCTCCCTCCCCAACCCTTCACCCAGCTGTATCCTACTTCAAGGCTTAAATGCCACTCCCTTCAAGAGGCCTTCCCGGTCTAAACTGAGTTCCCAGGTAATCTCTCATAGCCCCCTCTAGCGTTTGTTTTAATATGTACCATCGATTTAAACATTTATCCATTTGTGTGTGATTGTTTCATGGGCGTCTTGCTGAGAACTCCATGACCTTCAAGAGGGCAGATGATACCTTTTGTACCACTTTTACCACGTGCATTTTCACCCCACAACCCAGAATTATTTGTGGCTCCCAGGAGTTACTGAACAAATACCTGTCGAATAAAAGAAACTATTATTTTGAAATAAAATTAATTTGCTGAATAAAATGAATAATTATTTTGAAAAACTTTGTCTAATTTGAAAATAATATTCTCTGTATATCAATTATATTCTGTCATATCATTTGCAAAAATTGTTTTTTTCAGAAAAAATAGTTAGAAAAAATTCTTCCCCTTTCTGGTCACAAGTCCGTATGATGTCGTGGAAAGGATGGAACCCAGCTAAACACACAGGCAGACAGCCCTGGCTCTGCCCTCTGAGTCAGAGTTTTCTCATTTGTAAAACAGGAGTAACAATCATACCTAACTAGCACTAATGGAATTATTGTGAGTATTGAATAACGAAAAAAATAGGAAACATGCTTTGCAAACTGGAAAGCGCTAAGTAAACATAATGATGATGCTAAGTAAACATAATATGATTATGGTGCTAAGTTTAATTCTTTAGAAAAGGATGTTTTCCTCATTAGTTTTTCTTAAAAAGAAGCCAATTAGTTGCTTAAGTACTGCAAAAATATGTAGCAGCCACCTGCTTCTAGTTGACATCTATTTTTTTTCAATTTATTTAGAAATACACACTGCACGTTCCATTGAGAAGAAGTTGAAACAGGTCTCTATTTTTTAAAAGGAGTATTTTTGATGCAATAATTGGATCAGCTTATTGAGAACATCATGCTGGGATATGAGTTCACATAGAATTTAACTCTTGTTGACAAAAGCAAGAAATATCAAAAGTCAAATGAACAAAGCTCTTAAACAAAAGGATTCCTTTGTTACAGTTAGACTAAGAAGCTATCTAGCCCCAAAGTTCAGGGTATTTGGGAGAAAAAATAGGGCCTATTTCCTTGCAGGAGTCTTTTGAAATTGTATACTTTTTAAGCCCTAATAGATGGTTACATAAATATACATCAGCCTCTCTTGGAGAAGAACTTAGTTATAAAACTGGTGAAAAGTCTAAATAAGTGAATTTTTTAGTTCAGCCACCGATTATCCAAGCAAGTTTCACTTGAGGAAACTGTCCACACCCTTTTTACTCACAATCCCTGCTTCTCTTCCCTTAAATGCCTCATAGAATATTCCTGCTTCAACCAAAGAGGGGAGCATTTGGAACTCAGATTATTTCTAGTTATATGTAAGCTTTAAAGGGTATCAGTTGTTTCTTTCAAAAACTATGTTTTATACATGTTAGTATGCCTAACATTATATTTCTTCTAAAATAAGGTATTTATTTAGACGTGCTTTTTAAAAAATAACTTACTAATTCAGAAAGATTATCCTTCAACACTATATATTCATTCCTTTATAAAGCTGACAAAGTCATTCAATAGACCAGCATAAGAGTTTATTTTTGCTGACATTTTTCCTGTTTTACATGACCACGGGTATATAAGTCCTACCACCATCTCCATGTATCCTCTTGATGTCTAAAACATGCTTTGTAACTGTGAAATATGAGATTAAACTGTCAAAAGTATATGGAGGCAGCTGCATAAATTTTGAAACCAAAGTCAAAGTTCTATTTGTTCTGTGACTATGTGAGTGTTGCAAACTTTACAGCATTATGGAAAGTTAAAAACCCCACCCCAACATCTTTTTTTAAAACGTATGCTATAGTAATTTCTTCCAAAAACTAGTCACTTATTAACACGTTCTGTTTCTAAGATGAAATGATATACATTTTTTAAAACATTTTATTGAACGTATTTGATTGAATGTATATTTATATACATTCAATATTATATACAGGAGGAGCCTGGGGGGAGGTGATTGGATCAAAGGGGCAGATTTCCCCATTTGCTGTTCTCCTGACAGTGAGTTCTCAGGAGATCTGGTGGTTTAAAAGTGGGTAGCACCTCCCACCTCACTCTCTTCCTCCTTCTCTGTCGATGTAAGATGAGCCTGCTTCCCCTTCACCTTCCCCCATGATTGTAAGTTTCCTGAGGCCTCCTTAGCCATGCTTCCTGTACAGGCTACAAAACTGTGAGCCAATTAAACCTTTTTTCTTTATAAATTATCCATGTTCAGGTATCTGTTTATAGCCATGTGAGAACGGACTAATACACCCAGTTTTGCATTTCATATGAATGGAATCACACAATATGCTGCTGATTTATGTCTGTTTTGTTCAATACTATATTTTACACATCATACTAATATGTTAACCTCCAGTGCTAACCTCTATAGCATTGTAATTTTTATTTTATTACAACACAATATTTCAGTGTGTTCCAGGAACAAAACAATATTCATTATTATAGATAGCATTTCAGTGTTCATTTGTTTATAGAAAATCAGTAAATAAAACTTCAGTGTGTTAACATGTGTTTCAAAGTTCATTGCTTTGCCAAATTGAATTTTGCCAATTTAAAAAAT
Organism: Piliocolobus tephrosceles; assembly: GCF_002776525.5. NCBI lineage: Eukaryota > Metazoa > Chordata > Mammalia > Primates > Cercopithecidae > Piliocolobus > Piliocolobus tephrosceles. The sequence goes on from NC_045438.1 coordinate 160,647,574, forward strand.
AATCTAAAAATCATTATACACATAAAGACATAGGAAAGAGTTTATTTTTCTTGAAATAGGTACAACTTCAATTTGTTCTAATATTCTCAACATTTCTCAATATTCTCAGTGTTTTCTCTCAAGACATTTTGTGATCTACATGATTTTTAGATTTATAAACCTCAATTCTTTGGAACAGTCAATTCTTTAGATCGATTTGTTCTCCAAAGCAGGTTATGGTGTGATTCAAACGACATACTAAACCTGGATGTGAATCCCATTTTTGCCACAAATTAGCTGTGTAACTTCAGGTAAGTTCCTTAACCTCTCTGTGCTACCTTCTGCATCCATAAATAAGATGTTTCTGCAGGTTCTCCTAGCTCAAAACATTCTAGTTCAAAAATAGTTTCAAATAAGAATTTGCCAAAAACAAGAGAATCAGGCAAAAGGAAACAGAACTTCCATCAGTTTACATTGAAAAGGAATAGCTGCTACCATGTGCTGAACTGGTTCCTGGACCAATCCACATTGAGACACTCATTCAATAGAGCATCTTCCATTTTCCCTGTACAGTAAATGCTTGAAGGCAGCTCCCAAGAATGTTATACACTTTCCTTATGGAGGTGTATAAAATTCCCTACAACACCCAAAGAGTATCATAGAAATGTATTTCCTTTTGGGCAACATCTTTACTATTGAAAGAAAACCTCCAAAATGGTGTTTCCACCTTTTTTTTTTTTTTTTTTTTGAGATGGATTCTCACTCAGTCACCCAGGCTGGAGTACAATGGCATGATCTCGGCTCACTACAACCTCCGACTCCCAGGTTCAAGTGACTCTCCTGCCTCAGACTGCTGAGTAGCTGGAATTACAGGCACCTGCCACCATGTCCGGCTAATTTTTGTATTTTTGGTAGAGATGGGTTTTCACCACATTGGCCAGGCTGGTCTTGAACTCCTGACCTCAGGTGATCCACCCACCTCAGCTTCCGTAAGTGCTGGGATTATAGGCATGAGCCACAGCGCCTGGCCTGTTTCCACATTTTAAACTTAACCTTTAAGCACTCAAATGAAGAGCTGTGTCTATGAATGGCATTTTCTATATGGCAAGCCTAAGCAATGGGTATAACTATGGGACACAAAAACTTGTCATCCAAAAGACCACCAGGATGACTAAATAGTAGAAAGAAGAGCTTTATTGGTGATATCAGTTGCAAGCTTAAAAAGAAAGTCTCCAGCATGGACCAAAGATGCTCTCTCTTCAAACAGGGGAAGGACAGGTTGGGTTTCATCCCTCTCAGAGTCTGTATTACACAATAGAGTCATACATATTCAGCAGGTTTGGGGGAGAAGCTACACATATTTATGAGGAGAGCTGAGCACAGGCGCAATGAATAAACAAATATGTAATATACATCCCATATTCACTTTGGGGCAAAAGGTGAACTATAGGCCACAAAGACAGTCTATGTGCAGCCTCTATAAGCTGGCTGAAACTGGCTTAAGGTCTGCAATTGCTCATCAGAAAAGAATGTTTATAAGGCCTGTCCTCTGTCCAATCAGAATAGTAGTGGTCTGGATCGCGAATTGGAGTTAGGATAATTTGCCCAATAGCTCCTATTGTTAGGGAGTTTAGCAAGAGTGTGGATTTTCTTATAGGAATTTAGAAATTTGCCATGCCAGTTGGGCCCTGAGCTCTCAATCCATAGGTTTGGTTTTTTGTTTTTTTTTTTTTTTTGAGACGGAGTCTTGCTCCATGACACAGGCTGGAGTGCAGTGGCATGGTCTTGGCTCACTGCAACCTCTGCCTCCTAGGTACAAGTGATTCTCCTGCCTCAGCCTCCCGAGTAGCTGGGATTGCAGGTGTATGCCACCGTACCCGGCTAATTTTGTATTTTTAGTAGAGACAGGGTTTCACCATGTTGGCCGGGCTTGTCTCAAACTCCTGACCTCGTGATCCGCCCACCTCAGCCTCCCAAAGCGCTGGGATTACAGGCATGAGCCACCGCACCCAGTCAACTTTTTGTTTCTTTAACCTTAAGGTCCTTCTTAATTGATAAAGGAATGTCTACTTTGGTCTCCCAGATCACAATCTCAATCTATTTTCCCAAAGAGAAAACTAATCAGGTAAAACAGTTGATTAATGATTAGCAAATAACAACAAAAAAAACCTTAATACTTTAGTCCTTAGAATTCTTAAGTCTAACCATAATGCTTTAAAAAACAGCACTTCATATTGATGATAATGTAGCTCTTCAGGTAATAAAAAAAAATTAAAAAATAAAAGCACTTCACAGATAAGGGACAAATATGATTTTTTTCATCTCCCTTTCTTATGTTCCCACAAATGGGAAAACTGGGGTTGTCTTCAGGTTTACATGGTAATTTTTAAAAATGAAAGCAAAAATCTAAAGGATGTTGATAAATATGCCAATATACTGCCTGCTGAAGTCCATGCCTGTTTTCCATTCGGTGAGGTCTAAGCTTATGGCTTCATTTTGTGAATATACTGGTGAAAAACAAAAACAAAAGCAGAACCAGTCAATATGGGCTTTCTGTCATCTTCAAATGGGGAACTACACACGTTTAAATCAATCCCCCAATCCTATTTTTGGTTTATTTGTGGGAGACATATATCAACACAGATTTTTTTTTTTTTAACCTCTGAAAAGTAAGTCACTACTTACGTAAAACAAACACCCCAGAAAGGAAAGCTTCATGACCCTCCGCCTGCAGTGGGATTTGGGGAAGTGTGCTGACGCAACTCAGATTTTCATTTGCCAAACAACGACTGAGCTCATCTGTACAGAGTTGGTAAATTAGAAAAGGTAAACGGCGAGAAATGTTGCGTAATGACACCATAAGAAAAAAAAAAAGTCATTTCTGAGTTTGCTGTTCTTTAAACTCTTTGAATTCTTGCTTCAGTGGCTCTGTTGAGTCACAGCTGTGATCCATGTTGGCATGAACCAAAAATAACATGACTAACTGCAAAGGTTACAGGGTTTTGGCCGGCTTTTTACGGCCACACAGCAGTACCTTTCTGTTGAGTGGAAATGTAGCATTTAGCTTGTAAGGCAAATCTTTCTCAAGCAGGTTCTTATTCAAAGTTGTTTTAAGTCTTCCCAAAGCATTGTTTCTGCTCTGCTGAAAGCTGGAGTCAGCAGACTGCTAAGGTCTGAAAGATACAGTATGTAAAGGACACACTTATCTTACTGCAACTTCCTCTAAACATCCTATACCGGACAAGACCACTAATGGAGAAAATGAAGCACGTTACTTAAGTAACATAAAATGAGTACTACATCTGACTTCCATTAGCAAACATAAACCCTTTTCAGACTCTTTTCCCCTTCTTCCCCCTCCTTCCCCCAAAATGGCACTACGGACTGCTTCACTTTTTCCAATCATACAGTGATATTTGGAAAGTTCCATTTGCTTCCGTTAAGAAAAATACAGAGAAGGAAAAAATACATAATAGCCATCTATCATCTTGTATGTGAGGCTGCTTCGTTATGGGATTCTCTCCTCCCCCCTAGAAAACTCTGTGTTCTATGAATAATTTAGGTATCATAGTGCTAACCCTATTTTTCTCTAAATAAATAACTTGTATATTCAAGTAACTTTTTGTTTTGTAATCTCTCACTGAGGGTTTGGTTTGCCCTAATCGATCTTTCATTCATTTTTGTCATTTGTTCATTTTGTCATTGTGTCACTTATTGGACAAATATTGATTAAATGCCTGTCATCCTATAGGATGACAGTAGTCAGTGGCAGCAGACATAGTCCTTGCCCTTGTGGCAGGGGATTTAGTAGGAAAGACTGACATGAATCAAAGAATCACAAACTAATTTTGAAAAAACAATTGGGGATAAACACTCCAATTTTGTTTTGACAAAACAATTGGGATAAAGGTTCCAATAAAGGGAACAACACACTTTAATAGAATATAAGGGGCCTGGCGCAGTGGCTTATGCCTGTAATCCCAGCACTGTGGGAGGCCGAGACCGGTGGATCACCTGAGGTCAGGATTTCAAGACCAGCCTGGCCAACATGGTGAAACCCCATCTCTACTAAAAATATAAAATTAGCTGAGTATGGTGGCACACGCCTGTGATCCCAGCTACTCAGGAAGCTGAGGCGGGAGAATCGCTTGATCCTGGGAGGTGGAGGTTGCAGTGAGTCGAGATCACACCATTGCACTCCAGCCTGGGTGACAGAGCAAGACTCTGTCTCAAAAGAAAAAATAAAAAGAAAATAAGGTTAAGAGCATTGAACCTAACCATCTAACCGAGGAGGTTGAGAAAGGCATCTCCAAACAAGGAATATCTGAGCAGAGATTTAAAGGGTGAGACAGAGTTAACTGGGAGTGAAGATGGAGGAAGAGTCATCTAGGTGGAGGACTGCTCTTTTCTGATGGGAAGACCCTGCACAGGAGAGCATGGGCGCATTTGCGGAACTAGAAGATCTGGGTAGTCCAGGGGGCAAAGCAGAAGCCAGAATGGGTACAGAGCCAGGAGTGAGGCTGGAGAGCTGGGTAGGACAGAGACTACCTACGGACTAGAGGTCGCTAATCAATATTTTAAGCCTTTCTCTTAAGGAAAGCAGGAAGTCATTAAAGCTGTTTTAAGTAGTGGTGACTACCAGATTTCAGTTTTATATTTGCCACACAAGCTAACGGTTGAGTCACAAAAAGAAAGAGAAAAGAAAAGAAAAACCCAACAAAGACCCAAAAATGAATTCTGGGCTAAATTATTCATTATTCATAGGAATATCCCCAGCAACACATTACAAATAAACTTGGCACATGTGAGGCTCCCAGCAAGGACAGACAATGATTCTTCTTTTCATGGTCACAGAAAGTTGACCCAAACCCTGGTAACTTTGCCATTAGTCATGTCAGTTTTGGTCAATCCCAACCCACATGTTTCCAAAACACTGTGGAGGTGCTCTGGCAAGACAGACCCAAGGCCATCAATAGGCCAATGAACCCAAGTGGCCTCAGGTCTTGGGCGTCTCTGAATGGAACACCTGCAGGGAAATGCAAGCATGAGAGCAAGTCCACAGAGCCCAGGCTAGTGGGTGCTCATCAGGATGAAGGCATTCAGGTGCTTCATTTTGTCTTGTGTGAAAGAGTCTTCAGATGTTCTAAAGTGAGACAGTAGGCTTGCTATGGTAGACCTCTAAGTTCTCCCCTTCCCAAGTGGACTTCCTCAGGAACCTCCACAATCAACCTGTGCAGGTCCCATCATCCGGATTATTATCAATACTTGGGAAGTCTTTGCTTTGAGTGTCTTTCTCTGTCTTCCTTGCCCAACTCCTACCAGCTAAAGCCTCCAAGACATGCCCATAAGACGTCCCGCCACTGAGAAAAATAATAATAAAAACTGTGAGTAGAGTTCTTACAAGCAAAAAGTGCTTTTTAAGATTTTAAAAAATATTTTAAGAATGAGAAGGGGGCCAGGCGTGGCTGCTCATGCCTATAATCCCAGCACTTCGGAAGGCTGGGGTAGGAGGATTGCCTGAGCCCAAGAGTTCAAGACCAGCTTGGGCAACATGGTGAAATCCTGTTTCTAATGAAAAACATATATATATATATATATATTTGTATATATTGTCATCTGATTCTATATATACATATATAAACAAATATCTATATTTGTATGTATTGTCATCTGATTCTATATAAAGATTTATATTTATTATATAAACAAATATAGTCATCTGATTCTCTCTATATTATGTATACTATATATACATATCCTCTCTATATAGAGTATATATACTAGATCTCTATATATACCCTATATTATTATCAGATGACGATAGCTATGCCAGGCTCTCCTTCTCAACCCCCATGCACAAAGCCAGGCCCTGCCGTACAGCCCATTGCAGCTGTGAAATACGAAAACACCGAAACCTAGCAAGTGCCGAAAAGATAATGACTAGAACGCTCTCAGCACAGTACCTAGCACTTGGTATGGAGCTACCATCATTACCATCATTGTTGCTATTCAAAATTGCTCTCGGCTAGGTGCGGTGGCTCATGCCTATAATCCTAGCACTTTGGGATACTGAGGCAGGAGGATCGCTTGAGCCCAGGAGTTCAAGAACAGCCTGGGCAACATGGCAAAACCCCGTCTCTACTAAAAATACAAAAAACTAGCCAGGCGTGGTGGTGCGCACCTGTGGTCCCAGCTACTTGGGAAGTTGAGGCGGGAGGATTCCTTGAGCCCAGGAGGTTAAGGCTGAAGTAAGCCAAGGTAGCACCACTGTACTCCTGCGCTACACCCACTGGGTGCAGGAGGCACAGTGCTGAGGGCCCACGGTACTTGGAGGAGTCCACAAAAGTGTTTTTATTTCTTTCAGAATCAGAAGAAAAAAAGTAAATTTTTAGGCCAAAGGCTTTGTCTTCCTATGTCAGCCTGGGTGATGCAGTGAGACTCTGTCTCAAAGAAAAAAAAAAATGCTCTCTGAGTGCTGCCTTTGCACTGCCCGAAGGTAAAGACCCTGATCAACCTGGAAGCTGGACTGAAGGAGCAGGTAGCCCATGTCACCTGTCCCACAGCACAGAATGAAACCTGGTCCAGAATCCAGGCAAGAGCTATGCCTCCCAACAAATTACTATCATCGGGGGTGGGTTAGGACTCTGGCAGGCCCTTGGGCATTTCTGTCTTCCTGGACCTTTCCTCCACCAAAAAAGAAAATAATGTACATGTATCAATTAAAATTTGCAGCCACATTGGCATAAAGGCAAATATATGAATCTGACGTATGAAGACCAAGCCTTTGGCCTAAAAATTTACTTTTTTTCTTCTGATTTTGAAAGAAAGCAAAACACTTTTGTGGACTCCTCCAAGAACTGTGGGCCCTCAGCACTGTGCCTCCTGCATCCAGGGTGCAAGCAGGCCCTGACTATGACAATGCCTTTGCCTGTCAGAAACACGCTTCCATGTAGCAGTGTGCCGGTGACCCCGGGCACCCAGGACTCCCTACACACCACTGTCACACTTAGTGTGAATGTCACACAGTGTGAATGTTGCCGTGGCACTTCCTGTCATTCCGAGAGCTCTAGGAGCACCGAAACATCTTCTGTGCAAATTTTCCTTCTTATCATTCAGCAACATGCCTAGCACTCAAGAGGAATTCAGTAAATGTTCATTAAATGAGTATAATTCTGATAGGTGCAGTGGGAGGATCCCTTGAGGCCAAGAGTTCAAGACCAGTCTGGGCAACAAAGCAAGACCCCCGTTTCTACAAAAAAAAAAAAAAAAAAAAAAATTAAAAAATTAACTGAGCATGGTGGTGTGCACCTGTACTCTTAGCTATTCTGGAGGCTGACAAGGGAGGATGACTTGAGCCCAGGAGTTGGAGGCTGCAGTGAACTATGATTGCACCACTGCACTCTAGCTGAGGCAAATGAGCAAGGCCCTGTATATTTGAAAAAAAAAAAAAAGTGTAATCCAATAAGCTGGATGTGGGAAGACTGGGAAACTTTGACTCAAGGCTGGGCACTATCCTGTGTAGACCTGACTCGGCAGACTGATGACCAGTGGGTCTGGAGTGAGAACTCAGCCTGCAACACTCCACAGCTGGGCAGCTTTGGGCAAATTTCCCAGCCTCTCAAGGCCTCAGGTTCGCCACCTTTAAAATAGAGGATCATGGAATTGTGGTAGGAGTCAAAGGAGATCATACTTGTGGAGAACTCAGTGCACAGCCTGACACGTCATAAGGAATAAGGAGTCAGTACATGGTAAATATCAGTGCCGTTTAGCCAGAAGAGATATAAACGTTATCTGTGCTATTGTGTCATGAAAATAGAGGGGGATAATGAAGGTTGAAGGGCTTTCTTAATTGTGATGAATGAGAGAGTATTAGGATGGATAACGCATTAGAAGACCTGAATCTGTATCCCAGCTCCAAAGCTGACCAGGTAGGAGACTTGAAACAAAGCACTTACCTTATCAAGCCTCATTTTATTCGTCCACAAGATGGAGATAATGCCTGCCTCAGAATGTGGCTTTGAGGATAAAATACTGTGAATGTGAAAGAAGAGTGTTGTAAAGTCCGAGGTACTATTAAAAGGTACTGCACAGCTGTTGCTCTTGGTATCCAATCCATAAATGCATAGTTTATGCTTAACAATGTCAGTCATCGATCCGATCTTCTTCCTCCTCTTCTGTCAAACTCCTTTGGGTTTTAGCACTAAAACCAAATTCCTTAATAAAACCTCACCTTTAATGAAGCCTACCTTGGGGTTTTCCTGTTCTTAAGCCCTTAACCTTTGGCTCATCTGAACGGCTTCCCTATATACTTTATTATTATTTTCTTTTTTGTTTATTTCTTTTTCCCTTTTTCTCTCCTATATACCTTTTGCTAGTCTCTCAAAATGATCCTGCTCCTGTGGGAAGTTTGAGGGCACGTGGAGTGAGACCGTCTTGAAATTTTCCAGTTTTCAAAGCCACTAACCATTTAATACAAAGCCTGTATTAAATGACATAACCTAAAAGGCACCAACAATGCTCCCCACGGCCCCTTCCCTGGAGCGGACACGCATAGATTTCCTGCCTCTTTCTAAGTCCATCGTTCTAGGTTTAGGAGGAAGTTGTAAAACAGACAAAAGCTCTGATAGGTGTCCCCTCAAGGGTGACACTGAAAGGACGCCTCGCTGCAATGGACAGTTTCAAGCCCCCAAAAGAGTCATCTCTGACTTTGCTCTCAGACCTCAGCCACTGCCGCCGCAGCACCGTGACTCACCTCCCGGAGGAAAGGGTGGGGCCGCAGAGAGTCAACAGAGAGCGGGCACCTGAGTCTGAGAAGCCTGGGAATGTGTTATCTCCTCTCCCGAGGCGGCGCCCTGGCTCCCGTGGAGATCGTCAGCACGGAGATTCGGGTTTGAAAGAGATCATTGTGGACTAGTTCTCATTAGCGTCCTTGCTGCGTTTCGCTTTAAACACCAGAAAAATGTGCCTGGGATTCAGCAAACACCTCCTTTCGGTTTTATGGCTGCAAATTTCCGTTGGAGCCATTTAGAAGTAAGAATTCTCTTCTTACCCATGTCATCTGCTTCTCCCCCTCCTGACATCTTTCCCTCCACACTCCACACCTGAGGACCATGGGCGGAGCGGGGGGTGGCACTGGCAACAGATGTCTCGCCCATGGGGGCATTTCTCCAATGGGCTGCGCCCCAGAACCACGGAGCACCTTGGAGCACAATCATGACCCAGGGCTGAAAATCCCCTTTTCGCGGCGCCTTCGGGGGGTCCATCTTAGTCTCCATGCTCTAAGAACTAGGGGCCCACTAGGCCCCCCATCGCACCCCACACCGCCACACGGAGGGGCCTGGCAGCCTTATCTGTGTTAGTGCATTCTGCTCATCCCAAGGTGGACACCTGACCCAGGCTGGCCAAATAGGAATGAGGAATCCGAAATCTGAGACAGCAGCCGGGCGCGGTGGCTCATGACTGTAATCCCAGCACTTTGTGAGGCCGAGGCGGCGGATCACCTGAGGTCAGGAGTTCGAGACCAGCCTGACCAATATGGTGAAACCCCGTCTCTACTAAACACACAAAATCTTAGCCAGGAGTAGTGCTGGGTGCCTGTAGTCCCAGTTACTCAGAGGCTGAGGCAGAAGAATCACTTGAACCTGGGAGACAGAGGTTGCAGTGAGCCGAGATTGTGCCATTGCACTCCAGTCTGGGCAAAAAGAGTGAAACTTGGTCTCAAAAAAAAAAAAAATTCAAAGAAAGAAAAAAAGAATTCTGAGACAGCTAATCGGTGGAGAGAGGAAGGAGGGGAAGGGAGGAGAGGGAAGGGGAAAAGAGGAGCAGGGAGGGCAGGGCAGAGTGATGATCTAGGTTCTTGATGGATCTCTGGCTCTTGACTCCCACCCACTCACCCATACCCTGCAGCTTCCCTGGCCTCGGGCTCCATGAGACACACCTGTATCTGTGTAATAACTTCCCACCCTTGTTTAAGCTAGTTCGGGTTGATTTCTCATACTTACAACTATTGTAGACATTAAGTCACCTCCTGACGTGTATTTTCCCTTTATTGGCAACTACCTTGATTTCATTGTTATCCACACTTCTTAGTGCCATTCACATGCTTCAGGGGAAGGGGACTGATTTCAGAACAATACATTTGCTCAGGCTTAAGTTAATCAGTATAACCTGATCCCCCAACTGCAGCTGAAGTTTCAGAAATGGGCTCATCTGCCACAGAAGCCAGTGGGATTGGAGAAAGGTTTGATGAAGTCTTCTGGAAGCTTCCAGAATGACCCCTGCACTCCACTTCCTGGGTCCTCATGAAGACACAAGCAGACCAGAGAGTTGCTGACAGTTATATATTAACCACAAAGAGATGACACCACGAAGGCTAAGTGAAAAGATGAAAGAGAAGCCTTGTCTTAGAAGATGTCATGAAGCTGCCAAATCAAACCATTCCCAAAGTTCACCCTCCCTCAGACTATTCAGTTACAGGATCCAATAAATCCCTTTAACTAAACATCTTAACTAAAATCCCTGAGACACGACTCCAACGCACATGCTTCCAACTGCAACAATCCAACCCACCTAAGTACATTCTGGGAGAATAAAAAATAAAACAGGAAAGGAGTGCTTGACTGGAAAATTGGAGGCTTCCAAGATACTGGTCCTCCTCCACCACTAATTACCTATGGAACCTTAGGCGAGCCATGTACCTTCTTTGAGCCCAGTCACTCCTTTGCAGAATGAAACCAATTAGATTTCCAACACTAACATTCTATGACTTTATTTGTAGACTCTTAGTGCCAACTTGTATTGAGTCCCATAGGGGTAGTTTATAATTTCATCAGTGAATCTTGCAAGATCTCAATTTGGAAACTAACAACAATAAACAACAGCAAAAAAGAAAAAAAAAAGGTATTTGCATTAAAACTCTCACCGTGAAGAGTGAGAAGTGTTAGAGTTGGAATTCTAACAATAAAAGGTGGAGAGAGGAAATGAGTGAATACAATGAAGAATCTTCTGGCTGAGCCCTGTTCACAAAGGCCAGTCTTTTGAGTATTTTTGAGTTATAATAACCAAGGAATCCATGGTTTGGTGGCCCCGCTGGTCACACCCAGCTTGAGGGCATCCTTCACTTGAGCTGTGTGGTTGGGGCTGACTCCAGTCCCTCAGGCTTGTAAAAAGGATCCAAGGCTGTAATATTTAATTTAGGTTTTGAATTTGTTGATCTCTTAAAAGTTAGTATTTGTTATTGATATTATTTTTCAAGACGTTTTTTGATTGTCAGAGGTTGTTTTGTTTTTCCCTTTTGTGGCTTGGTTACTGTTAAGAAAATAAAACCTGCGCCAACCCTGAAACTCAGAACTGATACTCCAGGTTCTCTCACTGGAAAGAATAACAAAAACAAAAACCAGCATAACTGACTTCCACCACAAAGAGCATATACAAGATTGTGCGCACACACTCACACAAGTTCATAAAGGATCTTGGACCCAATTATGCAGGAATCAGGCTGGGACCAGTCCTGCCATATGGATTTACTTTTACTGGAGGTTTCCAAATATTCAAGTTTACAGCAGGCTTCAGTACCATATTTTTCAAGAAGTCTCTTCTCCCCACAGCTTTAAATATAACCAAGCAAAAGTCAAGCCTGATCTCCAAAGAACAAAGCAGGAAAAGTTCATAGATCATCACTGGGTGAAGTACCAAGGATGTATCGTATGACAGGATCAGGGTGTCAGGCCAATTTTAAGACTGATGTCTACCCATACTACGAAAAATAATACTGGAGAAAAATATAATTCTGGAGATCATAAAGAAACAGTATGGTGTGCATTTCCCAAATGCCTTTAGATTAGCTTTAAACAACAACAACAACAGAAAAGGCTATTTGGTTGGCCAAAAATGTATTTCAAACAAAAAGTATGTCAGAGTTCTCTCAACTCTCAGACTTCATTTCAGACCTAGAAGTAATCATGGTGCTTGACCAGTCTAGTCTCCTCATTGTTGTTTGACATATCTGTGCTGCTTTACACACAAAACGAATCTGAAATATAAGTAAACCTATCAAGAGTGCAATATTCAATACTGTATGATTTTGTCTGCACAAAGTTCAAAAACAGACATAACCTCTAGTATTAGAAGTCAGAATACTGGTTCTGGAAGATTAAGGGGGTAAGGGAGGGGCTTCTGGTAATGTCCTTTTTTTTTTTTTTTTTTTGTCTTTTTTGGTTTGGTTTTTGAGACAGGGTCTTATTCTGTCACCCAGGCTGGAGTGCAGTGGCACAATCGCAGCTCACTGCAGCCTCGACCCCCCTGAGCTCAAGCAATCTTCCCATCTCAGCCCCCTGAGTAGCTGGGACCACACACATGTGCCACGATGCCCAGCTAATTTTTGTATTTTGTAGAGAAAAGGTCTCTCTCTGTTGCCCAGGCTGGTCACAAACTCCTGGCCTCAAGTAATCCTCCCACCGCCACCTCCCAAAGTGCTGGGATTCCAGGAGTGAGCCACTGTGCCCAGCCTGTCTCTTGATCCGGGTGGCAGTTGGTTAAACACATAACAGTTGTAATAGTTCATCAAGCTTTACAGGTATGATATGTGCACTTTTATATGTATGTTACACATCAATGTAGAAGTCTACTTCAGAAAATAAAAGAACGTAGATAATCAAATCTAAGTCAAAAAAAAGGAGAAATAGTAACGTGTTTTGCTTTCAATCTAATACAATCATTTAGAAAGACATCAGCCTTTTATTCACTTACTTTATGTACAATACAATTAACTTCTTTGGTGTGTATTTCTGTGAATCTGACAAGTGCGTGCAGTTAGACCACCCTAATCAAGACAGAACAGTTCCATCACCCCCCAAACTTCCTCACACTGCCCTTTTGTAATCAACCCAAGCCCCCATGTTGAACTCCTGGCAAACACTGATCTGTTCCTATAATTTTCCAGGATGTCAGGTAAACGGAATTGTACAAAATGTGTCTTTTGAGTTTGGCTTCTGTCACTTAGTATGAAATTTATCTATGTCATTACATGAATCAGTAATTTGTTCCCTTTTATTCCTGAGCAGTATTGCATTGTTTGGACATGCCATGGTTTGTTTACCCACTCAACAGTTGAAGATATTTGGATTGTTCCCAGTTTTTGATGATTATGAATAAATATGCTAGAAACATTCACACACAATTTTTATATGAACAAAAGTTTCCAGTTCTCTTGGGTAAATACTTAGGAGTGGGATTGCTGCATTATGTGGTAAATGTGTGTTTAACTTCATGAGAAACTGCCAAAGTGTTTTCCAAAATGGTTGAGCTGTTTGCGTTCCCACCAGCAATGAAAGAAACTTCCAGTTGCTCTGCATCCTTGTGAACCTATAAGATCGTCTTTTCTCTTTTTTAGTCATTCTAATTGTTGAAGGGGTCATTTTCACAGAAACAGTTTCCTGAAGATACTGCTAAAGGTATGCATGGCAAGTTTAAAATTCAGGAAGAGATAAAATAATTCAGCTGGTTGATTGAAAGTGTTACACTTTCTTGTAAATAATTAGCTTATTTTCAAAAGTAAAGCTTTAATCTGAATTTCTTTAATAATTGATACTGAGTATCTTACATTCATTGGCCATTTGTATTTCTTCATATGTGAATTACCTTTGCCATTTTTCTATTATTTTAAAAACAAATTTAAAAGAACTTTTTGTATAATTTATGGAAATCAGACTGTTTATTGCCATTATGTTGTAAATACATTTGTTTGTGCTTTTACTTTATGAAGATTCCTGCTACAACGAGATTTTTTTAAGTCTATAGTCAAATTTATGATTATTTCCACTGTGGTGCCTGAGTTTGGTAGTACAGTAGAAACCCATTTTCCACCCAAAGATTGTTCAAAAGTTCTCACCAATATTTCCTTTTTTTTTCTTATGACTTCACTTTCTTCTGTGTAAACACTGATCTATCTAGAATTAATTTGGGGTTCATAATTAATTAAAGTAAGAATCTCAACCTATCGAGATTAAAATTAAGAAAAAAAATTTGCAGGTAACAGCTGAAAAACATATTTTACGATTAATAAACATCTTTCCAAAAGGGATATTTTAAATTTAGGTTTGTAAAATGACTTTCATTTGATGCCACGTTCCAACTTTATACTCTAAGATCTTTTGCTTTTTTCAGTTTTAATTAAAACTGAATGTAATAGAGACTTCCTGGAGAAACGTGATATCAATGCCTGCTCTTAACTTACATATTTGAATATAAATGTAAATTTATTAAAAAAAATTTTTTTTTAGAGACGGGATCTTAGATGTTGCCCAGGCTGGTCTCAAACTCCTGGCCTCAAAGGATCCTCAAGGCTTGGCTTCACAAAGTGCCCGGATTACAGGTGTAAACCACTGCTCCTGGCCTTAAATGTAAATGTCAGTGGTATAGTTTGATCTTTAATAGCTGTTAACAGTATCTTAACACCATTTTTTTTTTAAATTAGGAAAAACAAGTAAATTCAAATGGCAACAACCTGATTCCAGAAAATATAAATTCCAATGCAGAGTGTTATTCTATAAAATAGATAAAAATATTCCCATCACCAGTTGTTAAATAATTCATATTTCTCTCCACTAACTTGAAATGCCACATATATTATATACTAAGTTCCCATTTGTTCTTGGTTTATTTCTAGATCTTCTATGATTTTTCTATAATCAGCCTATGACATGAATACTTTTACAATTTCAACACATTATACTTTTAAAATTGGAAGAAACGGTCATTTTTATATTTTATTGTGAAAATTAACAGATACAGAAAAAGTGCATATGATATGTAAGAACATTTAAACAAATAGTTATAAAGTTGAACACCTGGATAAATACCACCCAGGTCAAGCAACAGAACTAAAATTTATTTTTTTAAAGTTGTCTCTCCCAGACTTCCTATTTAAAATAAGAGCTATCATCTAGTTCTGATGGTTAGGCAATCCTATTTTTAGTTATTTAGTAAAAGTTTGCATGTAAATTGATAATGAAACTACCAAAGCTCCAGTGAATAGAAAGTGCTTGGTTAATTTTGTTACTTTTATAAGTAAATGGAGTTTAAACTTCCTTATCATTCCTTATTATACAAATACAAATAATTATTTCTTATTACACAAAAAGATGTTTCTAAATAAATCCATCATGTAAAGAACATTTGAAATTGAGAAGAAACCCCTTCCAGGTGTTCAGAAGCATTTGTTTATTTATAAACGGTGCAGGCCTGTGCTGTCCAACAGGGCAGCCACAGGTGGCTATTGAAACTTAAATTTCAGTTAATTAAAATTAAACAAAGTTGAACATTTTGTTTCTCAGTCATACTAGCCACAATTTCAAGTGCTCAAGACCCACGTGTGGTGGTGGCCGCCATATTGGATGGCACAGATACAGTACATTTCCATCACTCACAAAGTTCCATTGGATAGCGCTGGTTTAGCACCTCCTTGGAGTCCACAAACCATTTGGGGTGTCTTAAAACACACAAATATGAGACGTCTTGAAAACATACAAAATATGCAGTTTAAAAAAACACAGCAAAGAGAGATCAGAAATTATATGAGAGAGAACAAAGAAATGCGATATACAATTGAACACCACATCTTGTTCTAACCTTGTTTAGCCAAAGCTAAACAAACAAACATAATATTCAATGAATCACATAGCTCTCTTTAGGCAGAAGGAAGCATATACTTTAATTTGGTAAGACATACTGTTTTCTGGCAACACTATTTAGCAAAAAGATATTATGGTAGCCCTCTGTCAGTGTAACCCAAGGATGGTTGGACCATTTAGGTGGCCTCTGTTTAACTCGAGCATGCCTTGAGGTTGGCTCATCAAAAAAACACCAAAAGTCACTGGTAAGTGGCATCTTTTTGTGAGGAGATGAAGAGGGGCATAATGTCACACAGCACATGGTAAAACCTCATCCCACTGCATAACAGGTATCTCTGTCCTTACCCATCTCAAGGCTTTTTCAGTGGCCCTTAACTAGGTTTCTTTCCCTCCTGTATCTCCACTCCTCACACCGCTTCCACAAATCCTCTTTATTGGTCCAAGCAATTCAGCTCAGTGCCCTCCCCTGCAGCCCTCACTCAGCAAAACCAAAGCTCTGCAGCCTCAACCTCCCCAGGCTCAGGTGATCCTCCTACATCAGCCTCCCAGTAGCTGGAACTACAGACACATGCCACCATGCCCAGTTAATTTTTGTATTTTTTGTAGAGATGGAGTTTTGTCATGTTGCCCAGGCTGAACCATTTTGAAAAATGCCGTTGACTGCAATTTTGAAGACAATATGGAGAAAAACACACACACATGCACACACACTGAGATAATATTCAATTATAATTTAGTCAAAGCAATTCTTCAGAAAATTAAACTAACTTGTTCCAGATATTTTGCTTTCTGGTCAACTTACTAGCAGTCGAGGCAAAACAAAAAAAAACAAATAGACATATGGTGATATGTTTCTCCTCTGGAAGAGGGAAGCATCCACGTGTTTATGAGAGAACATTCTCTTTTCTAGCTCCACAGCCAGTGATATCTAAGGCTCAGGGGAAACGACTTGTCCAGTCACAAAGATCATCAACTTACAGACCTGGGATTCCAGCATATGTCTGTCTGAGCAATTCCTTTGCCTCCCTTCTTGACCACAAGCATGGGAGAGAGAAAGGAAAACAGAAGTTGATCATGGTGGCTTCCAAACCTAGCCCCTTCTCAGAGTCCAGTGAGGCCAATATTAGTCACCATAATGAACTCCCCCAGTGACAGCCCTCTGTGGACACTGCACATTTCAAAGGAAAAAACATAAAAGATCTGGTCCCATGCTTTTCACCCTTGCTTTTCACCCTTCTTGGCAGAAGGAAATTAATCAGCAGTCTCTTCGGACACTGAAATTATAACCAGAGAACTGGGAAAGACCCTAGACCAGAGCCCATGCTCTACAGTTTCCTGCCCCTTTCAGAGGTCACTGGGGTCAGAGATGTTAGGTGATTTATGTAAGATCACTAGCAAGTTAGGGGTAGAACCAAAACAAGAACCGAAATTGGCCTGCAGCTCCAGTTATTTAAATCAGAAGACACAAACCATTGGCCCATACTAACTATATTTTTATTTGTTTAATTGTTTGCTGAAGTTTTTTAATTGGGAAATTTCATTCCCAGAAATCTGCATTTCTTTTGTTTTTAAATTTATTTTAATTTTTATTTTTTAAGAGATGGGATCTCATTCTATCACCCAGGCTGCAATGCAGTGGCGCTAACATAACTCACTCCAGCCTTGAACTCCTGGGCTCAAGTGATCCTCCTGTCTCAGCCCAGTTGAGATTACAGGCATGAGCCACTGTGTCTGGCTTTTTCTTTTTTAAATTGAAAGATTCGCCAACATGGATAATGGCTGCCTCCCTTAAGTGAGCTATGAGCTATCAGGTCACTACAGTCGCCAAACGTTTCGTCCTTATTCCACCTGCTGGCTTCATCCTTCCATGCCCCACCTGGCCCCTGCAGCCCTGTGGGTTTACAAGCTCTGGTTGAGATAACTAGTACATGGTCACCCTTATCAATCAGTCAGTAAGCTTTCCATGCTTTTGAACCACATCTGATTTATTTATTTATTTATTTATTTAAATGTATTTACTTCTTTTTTGAGACGGAGTTTCGCTCTTGTAGCCCAGGCTGGAGTACAATGGTGTGATCTCAGCTTACTGCAACCTCTACTTCCCAGGTCCAAGCGATTCTGCCTCCAGTCCGTAGCTGGAACTACAGGCGTGTACCACCACACCCGGATAATTTTTTGTATTTTTAGTAGAGACAGAGTCCCATCATTTTGGCCAAGCTGGTCTTGAACCCCTGACCTCAGGTGATATGCCTGCCTTGGTCTCCCAAAGTGCTGTGGTTACAGACGTGAGCCACCATGAGCCACCATGCCTGGCCAGATTTACTTTTGTAAATTCAGCATGAACAATGCCATATGATCCACAATTAATGCACATTCATTTTTGAATGAATGTTGAATGAATGATGGATTGACAATTAGTTAAGGAAGGCAATGGGAAAAGGCACAGTGTTTGGCTCAGAGTTCTGCCCTCTACCCTGAGCTGCTAACATGATGGGTGACAGCAGCATCCATGTAGACCACCTAGAAGTCTGCCCACCTCATTGGTCCCTGATCGCCTCAGCTCCGGCCACCTTCACCTCCACTTCATTCCCTGCCAACTCTACCCACACTCAATGTCACATACAGGACTTTGAGATTCCTTTGAAGCATTAAATAGCCAACATCTCCTCTCTCTGACCAACGTGCTCATCTTGTGAGCCCTGTCACCCCCTTGCTTCCATCTACTCAGTGTATAAACCTACAGGGACAGACCCTCAGTTCTCCATCACCCTCTTGTCTCCTGTCAACACTCTTGACTACACATCCTTCTTTGGCCAGCCCAGATGCCAGGCACCATGTCACCCAACCTCAAGATGTTTTTCAGACTCAAAAGGAGTATCGTGCTCTGATAATTTCAAAGCACTTTTCACAAACATTTTTAGGGTCCAAAATGTGTAATTTAGCAACTTTAAAAAAATACCCTACTTTGAGGAGGTTTTTGCTCTGCCTTTTATTTCTTCGGTTTTGTTTTCTTATGCACCATAACTTTTTCTTTCTTGAGCATAAGGTTTGCGTTGTGGTGTGTGTGTGTGCACGCGCATGAGACCCACCAGATAAAGCACTGCATTAACCTTACTGAAAACTGTGGGTATGCCGTTCCTAGGGCAACTGTTTAGAAGACTGTAACTACCATAAACTGGGCTTTCCTGCCTACTGCAGAAGCATTACATTCAAGAATGCTGAAAACTTAGAAAGTCAGCCTCTAAAAGGCAAAGATATCAACCACAAGGGAATAACATATAATTCTACTAGGTAGTGAATATTGTATTTCCAAATAAGTAAAATGCCACAAGTGGGAAGGAGTACCAGTCGAAAAAAATCCAAATTTCATTAAAATAGCAGTTGCAAACAAAGCTGAATTAACTTTGACAGTCATACTTGCATGAAAACATCTGTTCTTACATGTGTGTCAAGATATCCAAACATCTAAAACTTAAGTATGAATGATCCATTGTTTAATCGGCAAAAGGGCAAGCTCTTTCGTGATGTAAATGAAAATACAGTATGAAAAAAAGGCAGGAAAAAAGAAATCTTTGGATAAAAACTCACACACATACACAGAGATTTTGCCAAAGATCGACAAGAGAACAAAAATCCTGAGGAAGAAAGTGGCAAGACGAGGAACGGCCATTCAGTTGGTCCATTGCCCAAAAACAAAAATAGAAAAGAAGGAGGGATCAGTTAAACAGATGGAGTTGGCAGGGAGCTCTGCATCCAGGAGTGAACAGGAGGACTGTAACCTTCCATAGTCTCCCTACCAGAGCCGCTCCCCAGTACTATTCAGTGTGCTGCAGCGCAAGTCTCACGATCCAGGACCGTCGCCCTGCGTGAAGTTTGCTTGCTGTGTGAAATTTCTGGGGCTGCCATGTCAAAAAGGCATACAAAATGCTAGGAGTTGCTTCAAACAAACTAACAACAAATGAGGCAGGAGGCAGGTTAAAAAGAAATGAAGATACCAGGAGATGAAATTCCTTGTAGCATTATCTTTCTGGTCTAACAGTAATAAACATTTCATTATCACCATTATAATAAATGACAAAGAATATATGTTTTGACTCCATTTGCCTCACCATCTAGGCTAGCCAAAAAATGAAAAAGCAATTAAGTTGACAATTAAAGTCAGAGATAATCCTGACTCTCCCATTTCCAACACTGCCTTATGATGTGGTATGTCCTGCTGAAGCAAAAAAACAAAAACAAACAAACAAAAAACAAATTTAAAAAAGGATCATCAACAGCCACTCCCTTCAGAGCCATTTCACCCAGATGTGTCCCAAACAGCTGCTGCATGGCCAAAGTCCCAGCATGGGTAATCAGCCAGGAGAAGAGCTGAATTTCCTCACCACAGGCTGCATCAATAACAGGCTTGGAAAACCTGTTACTCCAGGGGAGACAAAACGAGGAAACACCTTCAGAAACACAGGGTCTGAGTAGCAGCGACGCCCCATCACCACCTTTGTCAGAGACGTTCAAAACAGAGTGACTCTGGGTAAAATAAGGTTGATACCTGCTGGGCCGCATTCCCAGGCATACTTAGTCACGGGATGAGATAGGAAGTCGGCAGGACTGGTATCACAAGATACAGGTCATAAAGACCCTGCTGATAAAACAGCCGTGAAGAAGCAGGCCAAAACCCACTAAACCAAGATGGTGATAAAAGTGACCTCTGGTCGTCCTCACTGCTCATTATATGCTAATTATAATGCATTAGCATTCTAAAAGACACTCCTGTCAGCACCGTGACAGTTTACAAATGCCATGGCAACATCCAGAAGTTACCCTCTATGGTCTTAAAAGGGGAAGAACCCTCAGTTCTAAGGTTTGCCTGCTCCTTTCCCAGAAAACTCATAAATAGCCCACCCCTCATTTAGCATATAATCAAGAAATAACCATAAACATACTCAGCCAATCAGTTCTTAGTGCTGTTCTGTATATGAAGCAGCCATTCTTTTGTCTCTTGATGTCTCTAATAAACTTGCTTTTGCTTTATTCTATAGATTCACCCCAAATTCTTTCTAGCGTGACATTCAAGAACCCTTTCTTGGGGTCTGGGTCTGGACCCCTTTCCAGTAACACATTCATCACCATTTGCCATTTTTACAGCATGACCCTGTGGCTGAACCAGGTCAAGAGTAAGGAAACTGTCCTATCCCCAGCCATCCCCAAGTTCTGTCTAACTGAATGGATGTGTCCCTCATCCCCCTCTGTCTGTTTTCTGATTGATCTATCATGTAACATCCTCTTGTGCCCTTCCTGGGAAACGTTTACAGCCATTTAGTACAGTCTCTGTGTTCTGCATTTGTTCAAGACCCTCTGCAAATTGCCAATACTTACCATTTCCGTCTTCCCTTCCCTTCTTCTCCACACATGCCCTATAATTCTGCTCAAGAGTAACACTTGCTGTTTCCCGAACACACACGGAGCTTCCCTCCGTGGTGAAGCTCTGCTCCTGCTCTGGCAACAGGTGAATTCACTACCCTTTGAATGTCATTCAACTTTCCTTTTTTCAGCTCACAGCCCCTCCCCCAGTTCTAAGAATGTGACCGTCCCAATATGAAGGACACAGTGCTGCCCTGGAGAGTTCTGGAACCTTCTAGTACTCACTTCATGTCCTGTCTTTCACCCTCGCTGAGGGTTGGCTCCTTGAGGACAAGAGCAGACGGCAGCCTTCGTCCTCACGTACCTCAGGCAGATAGTGGGGTATCTTGCACATAGGCGGTACTTAATAAATATTTGTTTAAATGTGTATGGTTGAACTGGATTGAATTGTAAAGTAGGATTTATGTGGTTTAAGCTTTGGGTAACCTGAAGCTAGTTTCAGAGTCATACAATGCTTGTACCAGAGACAATATAAAGACCATCTAATTGGCACTTCTCATTGTGCAGATGAGGAAACTGAGGCCCACGGAGATTACTGACTTGCCCAAGGATGCACAATTAGAGACAAAAACCTGAGACTGAGAACAAGTTCCCTAGGACTTAATTCTCACAATCCTATCGCGTATGAGGGCACAACCTTGATATGCTAATTTTAGAACATCTATTGAGGAATTGATTTCTCAGCAATATATGGAGAGCCTCCTGGGTCCCAGGCACTGTGCTAAATGCTCCAGGGGTGGGAACTCACAAGAACCCCTGGATATCTCCTGCCTTACAAACATGTAAATTGAAACAGTTGGCCGGGCAAGTAATCCCAACACTTTAGGAGTCCGAGGCAGGCAGATCACCTGAGGTCAGCAGTTCGACGCCAGTCTAGCCAACATGGTGAAACCCCATCGCTACTAAAAATATAAAAATTAGCTTTGTGTGCTGGCATAGGCCTATAGTCCCAGGTACTCAGGAGGCTGAAACAGGAGAATCACTTGAACCCGGAAGATGGAGGCTATAGTGAGCTGAGATCGCACCACTGCACTCCAGCCTGGGCAACAGAGCAAGACTCCACCTCAAAAAAAAAAAAAAAAATTGAAACAGTTATCTCTAGGAAAGCAGAAAGTAGACTGTCATTCCCCCAAGATCCCGCACTGCAAGGCTGCATGGGACCTCAGAGATCCTCATTCCCTAATTCAGTGTCGCTCAGTGTTTATGGTTTAACCATATTTCCTCTGTATAGACAAATTTCATTTTTATTCCCCCAATTGTTCTTTTCTATGCCTTCTGAAATTCAAGTCGATGCCTACATTG
Organism: Piliocolobus tephrosceles; assembly: GCF_002776525.5. Taxonomy (NCBI): domain Eukaryota; kingdom Metazoa; phylum Chordata; class Mammalia; order Primates; family Cercopithecidae; genus Piliocolobus; species Piliocolobus tephrosceles. The sequence continues at coordinate 160,669,902 of NC_045438.1, forward strand.
CTGTCTGCTTTACTTTTAACTTCTCTAACGCTGGCCCAAGTGACAGCTGCCTACTCGATAGCTTTTGTCTTTAATGTGGATAATAAATAGGACTTGAATTTCTAACATTAAGAGGTTTATGATGGGCCATTTCAATTTAGAAGGTATACACTGTCTCTCCAGCTTCTAAAACAAGGAAAGAGAAGGAGTAGCAAGAATGATTTGAACTCCTAATCTGGCCTCCCCCATACCCCCTCATTTTTAATCTTCTCAGATTTATTGTCTTCCAACATAATAAGGAAAAGAATGGAACGCTTCCTAAAATGCATCCTAGACTGGACATCTGTAAGTTGACCTCTATTATGTGTAATTCTTCACTGTTTCTTACTTTTGTTTCATTTGGACTCTTTCAACAGACATGAACACTTTTTGACACAGCACAAGGACAGCTACATGAGCGGCGTTAGTTCTTCACAGGACATTGTTCCTCCTACGTACCTCATGAGCAGGTAAGACCTCATGCAATACAAATCACCTTCAGAAAGCTGACATTTTATTCTTTGTGCAACCTTACTTGTTCAAATATCCAGCCATATCCCAAGTATGGAACATCACACAGAGCGCCAGGAGTCCAGCCAAACCTGAGTGGAGAGGGGTAGGTCAGAGACAGTGTCAGTCATATTTTAAATTTTCATTTCTTCCATTGGCTTGTGTCCTAAATGCTATTTAATATTTGTTAGCACCAATTTTCTTTGTCTCTGGGAAGGCATTGAATGTGTACCTAATGTGAATTGAATTCCTTATCAGAGGTGAAATAAGAGTCAGGAGGAAGTGAGAATAATCCTCTCCATGGATTTGAAAGTGAACAGTCCTAAATTCATTACTGCATTATGGGTTCTCCCATGGAAAAGTGTTTGCCTGCTGTGCCCTCCAGCAAAGAACCCAGAAGTAGGGAGACCTCAGAAAGGACTTACAGAAAATAGGAGAAGATGGAAGATGGCTGAAGACAAAGAAATAACAAATTCCGTCATCAATTGGATTTGTGTTTCTCAAAGAACATTTTGTACGTAGATGTTGAATTCTTCATATTTTTAGATGCAAATTAGTAAAATTGTCTGTTTTCCTTTGCTCTGAAAATATGTCTCTATTTTGATTCCCCAGAGAAACAGAACCAATAGAATGTAGGAAAATGACAGGTAGATAGGTGGATGTATGGATGGATGGATGGATGGATAGATAGATAGATAGAGATAGATAGATAGATAGATAGATAGATAGATAGATAGATAGATAGATAATGAATAGATAACTTTAAGGAATTGGCTCATGCTGTTGTAGGGGCTAGTAAGTCTGAAGCCTGCAGGGAAGGCCAACAGGCTGGAGATCTAGAAAGGAAGTAACAGTGCAGCTTGAGTCTGAAGACAGCCTGGAGACAGAAATCCTTCTTCCTCGAGGAACCTCAGTCTTTTCTCTTAAGGACTTCGACTCATAGGATGAGGCCCACCCATATTATGGACAGTCATCTGCTTTATTCAAACTCCACTGATTTAAATGTTAATCTATCTATGAAATACCTTCACAACAACATCTAGATTGCTGTTTGGCCAACTATCGGGGTACCATGGCCTAGTCAAGTTGACACATAAAATTAACCATCACAATATCACAATGCTTAATCTGAGGTTCTCTACAAAAAATTAGAACAGAATCATCAAATTCAAAGCATTTTACATTATTGTTTTGATCTTTGAAACATTGTAGCATGAAAATCTGCAATAAGCACATCTTGGAAATTGAAAAAAAAAAATAGAACCTTTTCCAAAAGTTTAAATTCTTTGTCTGGAACTTGTAATACAATTGCCACAGTTATTGTAACAAATGGTTTTATTTCACCTGCTTAATCCATCATGTGCCTGAAGACGATAAGACTTGTGGTTCTCTTTCAGGTACACCTAATCATTGTTCGTAACCCTATGTCTAAGGGGAAATACATTCTAAACCATAAATCAAAACACCAGTAATATCCTGCCTGTGCTGGCCTCCCCGTAAATGAGTTGTGACTGGGAGATTCAAGACAAACAGACATGGGAAGGGTAATGATGCTTTTGGTCACCTGTAACTTGTTTGCTCTCTATATTTGCATAATTAGAAAAAGCAACCACTCTACATTTTCATCAGCTAATATTCTCTAATCCAAACAATCCTGGTAACTAGGTTTTCATCCCAGGGCACAAAGGAAAAGCGTTCTAGAAAGAGAAACCTGGGGCCAGGTGCAGTGGCTCACGCCTGTAATCCCAGCACTTTGGGAGGCTGAGATGAGCGGATCACTTGAGATCAGGAGTTCGAGACCAGCCTGGCCAACATGGTGAAACCTCGTCTCTACTTAAAATACAAAAATTAGCTGAGTGTGGTGGCGCACACCTGTAATCCCAGCTATTTGGGAGGCTGAGGCAAGAGGATCGCTTGAACCCAGGATGTGGAGGTTTCAATGAGCCAAGATCACGCCACTTACTCCAGCCTGGGCGACAGAGCAAGACTGTGTCTCAATAAAAAAAGAAAAGAAAAGAAAAAAGAGAACCTTGAGCCATGTGTTTTCATATAAAGGTTCTTGGTTAAGCTAGGGCTACCTGTCTAGATAGAAGTAGAGGAGTAGTTTAAAATGGAAGAATAGAAGCATTCAGTTGCGATGTGAAAAATTAAAGTTGTTTTTTTGTCTTTGAATACCTAAAAGCATGGAAATAAGGACAGAAGATCGAAATAGTGTAATGGAAAAGGAAGCCTACACATTTCAACTATGCACCAGCACAGTTACTCTTTTACTGGGATGGAGCCATAAAGAAAAGCTTCCCAACTGATAATAGCGGCAGATACAATGCTATGTATTTACCATATCTCGTTTCATTTTCCTTTTTCCCAGCCCACATTCCCCAGCCTGCTAGCAGTTAGGGACGGGTGACTGGGTGCTACTTGTGAGGACTTGTTGGAAGTTACAGAAGCCACACTCAGGCCCAGCGGTGACCCACCCTACCCCGACCAGCAAGATTGTCCACAATCTGCAATCTCATTTTCTTGGCAGTCCCAAAGGCCACACATTTAAGATTGCAATGCCGTGAGATAAAGGGACCCCGGAGCCCCGAGACACTGCTCGATAAAGAGTCATCAAAGAAAAACATCTGCCCAGCATGACATGAGGAAGACAAACCCTTTATCATGAAACCACTGAAATAGGTGGTTTATTTATTAGACAGTATAACCTACCCTGTCCCGATTGAATATATCAGCTAATTCTTGTTATCTGGCTGTAGGAGGGAAACAATATTTTTAAAAGTACTGTATTCCAAAGTATATTTGTCATGTGGAACATTATTCAGAGAACAGCAAATACTGTAACAGATCACATAAACTTCACGTAACAGATCACATAAACTTCACAGCAGCATCGCCCCTCATACAGAAGCCTCCTTCATTCGGCTGTATCTTGCACTGGCCAAACGTTCAATATGCCATTCAATTCCTCCACGGCCCGGCCGTTTCCTCCCTCTCTAGCCTCTTCTTGCTCTCCCTGCTTCTCATTCTGTTTCTAGAAATGCCAAGCCACCTGTAGTTCCCTGCATGAGCCCCACCATTCATACCTGTACTCATTCTACTCCTCCTGCCTGGACCTTTTTCCTCAGCTATTCTTAACTGGTCCATCCATCAAGATTCAACCAGAGGGCTGGGAGCAGTGGCTTACGCCTGTAATCCTAGCACTTCGGGAGGCCAAAACGGATGAATCACCTGAAGTCAGGAGTTCGAGACCAGCCTGGCCAACATGGTGAAACCCTGTCTCTACTAAAAATACAAAAAGTAGCCAGGCGTGGTGGCAGGTGCCTGTAATCCCAGCTACTTGGGGGGCTGAGGCAGGAGAATCACTTGAACCTGGGAGGCAGAGGTTGCAGTGAGCTGAGATCGTGCCATTGCACTCCAGCCTGGGCGACAAGAGCAAGACTCTGTCTCAAAAAAAAAAAAAAAAGCATTAAACCAGAGAAGTAGAATCATTCAATGTGATCTCAAACAAGGGATTTATTACAGGATTTGACTCCCCACCCCCACCCATGCAATTGTAGGAACCGGTTCAACAGTTTACGCACACCTGTTGTTTCCGCATCTGACTCTGGGCCTGAAGTCAGCAGGGCAGGAAGTTGGGAAGGAAAGAGGCTTCAAGTGGGGAGAGCCAGGGCAAACCAGAACTCACCTGGGTAAGCTGGGAGCCTGGAAGGGTGAAGCAGATCCCGTGCTGGTCACTTACAAGGGAAGCTGGTACCTTCCATTGCTGAGTTGGACACACACCTGGCCTAGGAGTCAGAGACGTCGAAGGCGCTGCATCATCTCAACAAGGGAAGTCTGTGGATCTGCAACAACAAGCGTGAGCTACCCGGCCCCACACTGACACAAGGAGCATCTACACAGCTGCTGCCTTCCTTCTACCCTCCAGACCTCATGCACATTTCTCATGGGGTCAGTCTGAGCCCAGAGCCATACGAGGAAGAGAATTCTGGGAAATGTAGTTCCAGCTTAGTTCATTGGATAAGTCCAAGGTCACACCACCTTGGCTAACTTCTCCTGGTCCTTTAAGACTCAACTCAGACCATACCCTCCTGGGGACATTATCTTCAGCTCCAAGATTATGCTCATTGTCCTTCCTCTGTGCTGTCTTAGCATTCTGTACACACCATCATCACAGCATTTAATGTATAATATTTAAATTGCTTATTTGTGTGTCTATCTTTTCAGCTGGACTGTAAGGTTCTTGAGGGCAGGGCTATGTCATATTCATTTTTCTGTCCCTGGCAGTGTCTGCACATAGTAGGTCTTTAGTAAACAAGGAGCAGAACGGTGGGCATGCATGCCTTCAAGGATTTACTGCTCCCACTCCACAAATGAGGATCATGTGTAAAAACCTAGGTGAAGAGTGGCAGGCAAATTCCCAAATCCTCTCTCAAGTGTACCCTGGAGCATATCTGTAACGCACTCAAGAGGGTTACAATGGGGAACAGCCACCCTAACTGCGGGCTGAGGATGGGCGAATCTGGAATAGAAACTATTGTTGAACATTTCTTAAATGCCAAGCATTAAATATTTCACATGCTTGCGCTCGTTTTGATTCTCACAAGAATTGCATAAGGTGGGTATTATTACCCCCCAAAAGGATACAGAGCTGTGAAGTAATCTGCCCACAGCTGGTCCAAATCACAGATGGATTTCAAAACCTGCGCTCATTCTGCTGCCCTGCATTTCCACCCCAGCCCGGGCTGGGGACTGCAGGTGGCTGGAGTGACACTGACTCAGAGGGGCCTTACACTAAAAGCGAAGGAAGTGGCGCCATCAGCTGGTGTTTTAAAAAGGCCAAAGGTGCTTATAAACAACCCTCCCTTCTCGGCCCCACCCTCCTCCCACAGGAGTAGTCAGCAGGGTGGGGCCAGGCCAGCCTCCAAAACACCACTCCCCACTCCTGCACACCCCGAGGCTACTCAGGCTTCAGGCGGGCATGCCCCCTCCTCCAACTTCTTCCTCCCTCCCACGGCTTTTCCCAACCCTGGTGTTCCCTGCAGTTCCACTGCTGGAGGCTGCCCGGGATAATCACGCTTTCACTAGAGCCCTCCAGGAATGCCAGGAGCGGACCCTGGAGACCCTAAACACCCCTGAGACTGCCTGACCTCTTCCCAAGCTCTTCCACGGTGATCACGTGGTCCTTCCAATGGACTGACTTTCTGAACAAGCCTGATCCCTTTGGGAAGACCATGGAGAGCCATGTGCTGGAATGGTTCTTGGACTCAGACAAGCTTGAGTACAAGTTCTTGCCATGCTACTTACTGTGTGATCCCAAGCGAGCTGCTTAACCTTTCTGGGATACATTAACCTCATCCCAGAAACAGAGACAACACCCCCCCCTTGGGTGATTGGTAGGGTACATGCAACAGAGGCATGGAAAACCCTCCGCACAGAGCCTGGCCCACTGTGGCTGCTGTCCCTGAGGTCATGTTGTGGCCACGGCTGCTAAGAGCACTGTCCGCATGGGAGAGAGTGGGCTCAGCCCGGTTATGATGCTCCTGCTGAGTCACGTGGCACACAGGGGACTCAACAATGCAGCTACAGTACAACCACTCCCATTTCTCAATGTGAAAAACAAGCCCTGCTGCTTCTTTTGATCAAAAGTGATTCATTCATTCACTTGTACACCTACTGTGTACCAACCACCAGGACCCGCACTGGAAGTGGGGAAATAGCTAAAGATATTGAAGACATGTTTCCTGGCCTCAAAGAGCTTTTGGTCTAAGTTTTCCTTAAAGAAAGGCATTTGGGCCGTGTTAATAAGGGGTTAACAGCAGCTCTCTCTGCCTTTATGCAGTTGCAGTTCAGCAGCAGTAAATTCTCATCTGAACTGCAATTGACCCTGTGCACACAATCATGTTATTCATATTCTTATAAACAGAGGGTACAGTATGTATAATTTCCTAGATTTCTGGGAGGGGATGTATCATAACTAAACTCCAACTTTTCCTTTGGAGAAATGGTCCCATTTGTTTCTGGTTAGCTTCAAAGCAAAAACTAATTTTTTCCTTCTATGTGTCAGTAACTCGAGTGAAATTTGTCACTTGTTTTTATGAAAAATTCTTTGCCATTACCTTCATTGCTTGAAATAAAAAAAAAAAAAAAAATTAACACCACCCAGTACAACCCACACACCCTGCATGGTACAAGGCACTTGAAACGTAATGACAGAACGGTGGTGTCATTTCTAGTCATGGAAACTAACAGGAGTCCCCCGGAATGGCCTCAAATTCATCCGTCAAGAATCTGTTTTCTAGTACCTACTATGGGAGCAAGACCACTGGTGACATCTTGTTCCAATTTAAGCAAGGTTGAGCCGTAGGCCAGCTCCTTCAAATCATAACCAGCACAGAAATTGCCTCCTACCAAAAAACCACAAGGGTTAGACTCTGTAAGAATGAGTCCCAGAAAAGCTGGAACTCTCAAGTCCAAGCATATTTCTGAAGCAGTCCAATCAAGAACGGCATTTTCATTTTCTTTCTACGGGGGATTTCTTGTTTGTCCAAGATGAAGTTGAAGTGTGGTTGGGGGTGAAGGAAGAGCAGCTTTATTTTGCTCCGAAAGAACTAACGACTCCTTCACCACTTTACGTTGAGCCAGAGCTACTTAGAAAATGCTCAATCTACTTTTACCTTTCTATACATGTATTTAATAGAGATACCATTTTATTAGTAAATTACCGAAAACATGAGCTGACGCTCTCTCAGCGGTGACTCACTGTGAACCGGACGTTTCCCTAGGGGCATAGCTGTCCCCAGGGAAATCTCCTCTGAGCTGTATTTTCTAATGTGGGGCATGCCTTACTATAGGACCAAAAGAATTGTGACAACATTCAGGGAGGTTCCCTGTCTACACCCTGAATTCCGAACATTATTACATGCTCCATGGCTTTGAACTCTGTTTATTTGACCTCTTTAAGTTCAAGTAGCCAATGATTGAGGCAACAAATAGGAGTGGCCCTGAGATGATTCGAAGATGTCGGGTACACCCAGGATGAATGAGGAGCAGTCGATTCACATTTAGGATCCACAAGGGTAATGTGTGTGTCACTGCGGGGGATGACAGTAGAGACGGAGGAGGGAGGGAGGGTGCTGAAGGCAGTGGTCGGTGGCAGCCACCATGACCTGGGGCTACCTGCAGCGGCTCCTGTAATGGAGATGGGGAGCACTGGTTGTAGGGAACCAGCTGGCTCTACAGACCCCTGAGATGGTCCCTAGTGCAATTGGCTGTATTATGTCCCCCCAAAATTCATATGCTGAAATCCTAACCTTCAGTGCCTCCGAATTTGACTCTATTTGAAGATGGAGCCTTAAAAGAGGTAATTAAGCGAAAATGAGGCCATTAGGATGGGACTTAATCTAATCTGACTGGTGTCCTTATCAGAAAAGGCAATGAGGACACAGAGACACACAGAGGGAGAACCAGGTGGGGACACAGGGAGAAGACGGCATCTACTGCTAGGGAGAGTGGCCCCGGGTAGAACCAACCCTACCAGCACCTGGATCTCGGACTTCCAGCCTCCAGAATGGCGGAGAAATACAGTCTTGTTTAATGCCCCCAGTCTGTGGCCCTGGCAAACTAGTACAATTAGCTACTGGGATTTGCAGAGCCAAATTCTCCTGGAATTGCTGCCAAACTTCAGATGTTTCCAAAATTGTCTTATGTAAAGCAATTTGAGAAAAGCCTTTCTTTGGGATTTTAAAATTAGGGAAAATGGTAGTATTTGAGAAGCTTTATGACCACTCATTTATTTCTGGTTTTTTCCTCACCTCTTTCCTTGTCGAATGCTGGGCCTCTACCACCTCAGCTTCCTCTCCCCGCAAGCCCTTTTAAATCCTGGTCACCCGGTGTCATCTCCCCACCATTCCTCTGAACATGCCACAGGTCACCAACAGCACCTCCGGGCCACCTGCAAATGCTTACAGCATTTGACCAAGTTATTACCCCTTTTTTCCTAATTTGTTAAAGAGAAGAAATACTTGAATTCTGCAAAAAATTTACACACTGCAAAAACGTGGAGTTAAAAGTAAAGCCCAAACCTCTGTTTCTTAACCTCTGCCTCCTTAAATCCGTGGCTGTCAACCAGGGGCAATTCTGCCCCCAAGAGGACATTTGGTAACGTCTGGAGACGTTGTTGGTTGTTGTAACTGGGTAGAGTGGAGTGTGCTACGGCATCCAGTGGGAAGAGGCCAGAGAAGCTGCTAAACATCCTACAACAAACAGAGCTGCCCTCAGTACAAAGAATGATCTGACGCAAATGTTAATCATGTCCACATTTGAGAATCCCTGCCTCAGGGGTAGCATAAAAATGTGCGCTACTCTTACCTTTTGTGATGCTGCGTTGGTGTATTCTTCTATGTTTTGTTTTTGTTTTTGTTTTAGAGACAGAGTCTTGCTCTGTTGCCCAGGCTGGAGTGCAGTGGCGGAATCATAGCTCACTACAGCCTCTAGTTCCTGGGCTCAAGCGATCCTCCCACCTCAGCTTCCCAAGTAGCTGGGACTACAACTGTGCCAGCACACCCAGCTACATTTTTTCATTTTATTTTTAAACTAATTAACCAGACACACAGACACTTTTAAAAAAATTTTGTTTGTAGAGATAGGGTCTTGCTCTGCTGTCAAGGCTGGTCTTGAACTCCTAGCCTCAAGGGATCCTCCTGCCTAGGCCTCCCAAAGTGCTGGGATTACAAATGTGAGCCACCGGGCTGAGCCCTGGACTGAATTTTACCCCTTCAAAATTCGTAGGTTGCAGCTCTAACCCCTAATGTGACTGTGTTTGGAGATAGGCCCTTTGCAGAGGTAATTGAGGCTAAACGAGGTTGTACGCCCTTATTGGGGCCCTAATCCAATAAGACTGGTGTCCTTATAAGAAGAGGAAGAGACACCAGGGCTCGCTCTATCTCCACACAACATAGAGAAAAGGCCAAATGAGGACACAGTGAGAAGGTGGTCATCTGCAGGTCAGGAGAAGACATCTCACCAGAAACCAACCCTACTGTCACCGTGATCTTGGACTTCCAGCCTCCAGATCTGTGAGAGAATACATTTCTGTTGTTGAAGTCATGCAGTCTGTGCTAGTCTGTTTTTGCAGCCCAAGCTAATACACCTTAGTTTGTCTTCTCTCCGTGTCTTCACATGGTCTTCCCGCTGTGCGTGCACATTTCTGTGTCCTGATTTCCCTCTTGTTGTAAGGACACCAGTCATATTAAATTATGACCCACCCTAATGACCTCTTTTTAATCTAATTACCGCTTTAAAGACCCTATCTCCAAACAGTCACATTCGGAAGTTGTAGGGGTTAGGGCTTCGACACGTGAATTTAGTGAGGGAGGGGACACAATTTAGCCCATAGGAGGCAGCATCTAACGTAACTCCACAGGAGCTGTCACAAGGCCAGGTACGTACCTGCTCTGTGGAACTCTGTCCATGAGTCCAGGCCATCCACAATCACGTTCTCATACCCTTTAGAATTTTTAGGCATGAATCAAACATCAGTCCACCAAGCCCCTTCGGCTCCGTGAATTAAATGTCCAGCTCCTTGAGGATCCCATTAGAGCTCCCCTCCCTGGGCTGGAAGTGAGGGAGAGGGAAGAGGCATCTCCATCCCTCCCCGACGAAGTGTGAGTGGAAGTCACAGAGTGCTAGGCACGCTCTCCAAACACCTTCTGTCATTTCAGACCTCCTGGATAACTGCCTCAACTCTCTGATACTCTTGAAGAGACACGTGGCCAAAAGTTACAAAACTGATTTTTGGAAATCTCTCTTACAAGTCCCGCATAGTGATCTTCCCGTGGCGGGTCAGAGAGGTGGACATCTGGTATAGCGGTGACCTAGTTGAATCTGAAACGGAAAGAGCTGCACTTAGAATCCACTTATAAGTATAGACCTTAGGATGTCTTCAGCTGCAAATGGTAGAAAATCCTAACTGGCATTGATACAAATAATAAGGGGCTTAATATTTCACGTAAGAAGCACCCAAGGAGGGCAGCTCTAGGCCCATCAGGGCGACAGCTCATTTCTGTGATTTTCATGGCTTCAGGTGTTGGTTTCATCCTGAGACTGGCTGCAAGATGGCTGTAGCAACCACTGACGAATTGTGTGGACTGCTGCTGATCATGGTGCAGAAGTCGCCCCAAGGACATCTTCTCAAGTCCCATTGGCCAGAATAGGGATATATGCCCTCCCTTGAACCAGCCGCCTATGAGGAGAATGGGATTGCCACGATGAGCTCAGTCTTAGGATGTCTACCTCCTGCGTACTTCCCGAGCGTGTCCAGAGTGAGTGGAGATGATCAGCTGTACTGCCCCCGCCACCCCCGAATACAGACCCGGGGAGAGCCTGTGCCAGCTCACACGGGACTAATCAGGTAAACTAGAGCCACTTTACACTCTTTAAGGCTCCCGCCCTGCTTCCACTCTTAGGAAGCCAAATGAGGGAGAGAGAAGCAGCAGCACCAGCCGGTATTATTTTGAAGGTATACTGACTCCTGTGCATTTAGAGGAGGGTCTGATAACCAAAGAACATTGATGCTGAGATGGGAATTTGGAGCTGGATCACCTCCTGCCCAGCTGCCAATGAGGAGCACAGATCATCCCAGGTCCAAGATAGCAATTAAGTCAGTGAAGCTTTCACCAGAGGCACACGTGGGTGGCATACCAGTGAAGGCGAATGCAGGTGTGTGCTCAACTCAGTGCATGCATATTTCTAATAGATGATTTTTTCTAGGAAAATGTAAATTGTGAAACCAATCTCAAAAGAGAAAAAAATGACAGAATAATTATCATAAGAGGAATTAAGACATCTGTCAAAGAGCTAACCAAACTGGTGTGTATGCACACACACATGCACACCCAGAAAAGCTCAGATGGCCTCACAGAGACCTAAATCCGTAAGGATTAAATAACCCCAAACCTATTTAAGCTTTTTTGGAGCAAGAACAAATAAGACAATATCCCAATTCTTTTTTGTAAATGAAGTTTCCATGCATTCATATAAAAACCTGTTTAAGATAACAGAAGAAAACTCCAGGCCAATCATACATAGGAATATTGATGGAAAAAAAATTAGTATCAGGAAATCTATTAATGTAAGTCACACGTGATATGATCTTGCTATAAAACACAAGCAAATCAACTGAAACATACAACAAACAACACAAAAATATTACAGAAGGTGGCTGATTACATACAAAGAGACCAGTCCAAAAAAAGTCAGAATAAAATTCTATTTTATAATACAGTTATGCACCACATAATGGCATTTTGGCCCATAATGGACCACATATGCAATGCTGGTCCCGTAAGATTTTAATAGCATATTTTTATCCTACCTTTTCTACATTTAGATATGTTTACATACACAAACACTTAACGTTGTGTTCCCATTGCTTACAGTCTTCAGGACAGTCACATGCTGTACAGGCTTGTAGCCTAGTAGCAATAGGCTGTACCATCCAGTCTAGGAATGTAGTAGGCTGTACCATCTAGGTTTGTGTAAGTACACTCTAAGATGTTCCCACAATGACAAAATCATATTTCTCAGAATAGATCCATGTCTGTAATTAAACATGAAATAAAAAACCATTGCCTAAGCCAAGTTCAAAAGGTTTACTCTTTTGTTTTCGTCTAATAAGAGTTTTATAGTTTTGGATCTAAATTAGTAATGTAAAATATATTAGATATATATAAACAAAATTTGTCAAGTAAGATTTGAACAGATGAGAAAAGATACACTGTTTTGGAACAAGAAGCCCTAATTTTATTAAATATCAATTATACCCAAATTAATCTATACAGTTACTATAATTTCGGCCAGGCACAGTGGTTCACACCTGTAATCCCAGCACTTTGGGAGGCCGAGGTGGTTGGATCACCTGAGGTCAGGAGTTTGAGACAAGCCTGGCCAACATGGCGAAACCCCGTCTCTACTAAAAATACAAAAAATTACCTGGGAGTGGTGGCGGGCACCTGTAATCCCAGCTACTCGGGAGGCTGAGGCAGGGAGAATTGCTTGAACCCGGGAAGTGGAGGTTGCAGTGAGCTGAGATTGCACTACTACACTCCAGCCTGGGCAACAGAGCAAGACTCCATTTCAAAAAAAAAAAAGAAAGAAAGAAAGAAAAAAAGAGGTTACTATAATTTCAACAAAAATACTAATCAGAATTTTTTAAGTACAAGATAAATTGCATTCCTATGATCCTGAATTGGTTGTATTCTCTTTAATGTGCTGCTGAATACCCTTTACTAATATTTTAGAATTTTTGTATTGATATTGTTTAAGAAATTTGGATGAAATCGTAACTATAAGGACAATGGAATCGGATGGTTATTCCCAAGGTCAGTTCATTTCTGAAAAAAAAGATAACGAAAAGCTGAAAATGATTAAAACTGGCCAATAAAAGTTAAGTGTGACCAAGACAGTTACATGGTGAAACAATAGTCTTTTCAACAAATGGTGCTGGGCAACTGGAAATCCACATTCAAATGAACCAAGTGGGATTCTTGCCCCACACCATATACAAAAATTAAGGCAAAATGCAACATAGACTTAAATATAAGATCTAAACCTATAAAACTCTCAGATAAAACATAAATTCAGTAGGCAATGGCTTCTTAGATATGACATCAAAAGCACAAATGACAGAAGAAAAAATAGATAAATTAGACTTCATCAAAATTAAAAACTTCTGCACACCAAATAACTCCACTGAGAAAGTGACAAAGCAACCCATAGGATGAGAAAAAAAAATTGCAAGTCATATACCTGATAAGGGACTTGTACCTAAAAAATTCTAGGTATCTATAAAAACTCCTACAACTCAATAATAGAAAACAGCCCAAATTTGAAATGACCAAAGGATTCAAATAGACATTTCTCCAAAAAAAAAAAAAAAAGATATACAAATGACCTGGTCAATGTCCACATGAAAAGATGCTCAATATCATTAGTTATTAGGGAAATGCAAATCAAAACCACAATGAGAGACCACATCACACTTACTAGGAGACTGTACTCAAAAAGACAGACAATAACAAGTGTTGGTGAGGATGTGGAGGGATTGGAACCCTCATACACGCTGGGGAGAAAGTTAAATAGGGCTGCTGCTTTGAAGTTTTTTTCTTCCAACTGTTATTTTAGATTTAGAGGGTACATGTGCAGGTTTGCTACCTGGGTATGTTGCATGATGCTGAGGTTTGGGATACAATTGATCCCATCACCCAGGTACAGAGCATAGTACCCAATAGTTATTCAACCCTTGGCCTCCTCTCTCCCTTCCCGCTCTAGTAGTCTGTTTGTTTCCTTTTTTTTTTTTTTTTTTTTTTGAGACAGGGTCTCACTTTCTCACCCATGCTAAAATGCAGTGGTGTAATTGCAGCTCACTGCAGCCTCAGCCTCTTGGGCTCAAGCAATCTTCCCACCTCAGCCTCCTTAGTAGCTGGGACCACAGGTGTGCACTACCATGCCTAGCTAACTTTATTTTTTGTAGAGATGGGGTCTTGCTATCTTGTCCAGCCTGGTCTTGAACTCCTGGGTTCAAACAATTCTCCCACCTTGGCCTTCCAAAGTTCTGGGATTGCAGGCATGAGCCACCTTGCCCGGCCTGTTGCTCTCTTTATGTCCATGCACACCCAATGTTTAGTTCCAATTTATAAGTGAGAACAGGCAGTATTTGGTTTTCTGTGCCTGCATTAAATTCCTTTAGGATCATGGTCTCTAACAGCATCCACATTTCTGCAAAGGACATGATTTCGTTCTTTTTAATGAATTTCATTATTTTTTATGGCTGCATAGTATTCCACGGTGTATATTTACCACATTTTCTTTATCCAGTCCACCACTGATGGACTCCTAGGTTAATTCTGTCTTTGCTATTGTGAATAGCACTGCGATGAACATGTGGGTGTATGTGTCTTTTTGGTAGAATGATTTATTTTCCTTTTGCTGGGTCAAATAGTTTAAGTTTTAAATGATTAAATGGTTTATGTTTAAGTTTCAAGTGGTTTATGTTTTAAATTATTTGAGAAATCTCCAAACTGCTTTTTCCACAGTGGCTGAATTAATGTGCATTCCCACTAACAGTATATTAAGTGTTCCTGTTTCTCTACAGCCTCACCAGCATCTGTTATCTTTTTTATTTTTTAGTAATAGTCACTCTGACTGGTAAGAGATGGTATCTCATTGTGGTTTTGATTTGCATTTCTCTGATGATTAGTGATGAGCATTTTATTCATGTTTGTTGGCTGCTTGTATGTCTTCTTTTGAGAAGTGTCTGTCCACGTCTTTTGCCCATTTGTTTTTTGCTTGATCAATTGTTTAAGTTCCTTATAGATTTTGTATGTAAGACCTTTGTCAGATGCAGAGTTTGCAAATATTTTCTCCCATTCTGTAGGTTGTCTGTTTTACTCTTTTTTTTTTTTTTTTTTGAGATGGAATCTCACTGTTGCCCAGGCTGGAGTGCAGTGGCATAATCTCAGGTCACTGCAACCTCCACTTCTTGGGTTCAAGCAATTCTCCTGCCTCAGCCTCCCAAGTAGCTGGGACTATAGGCACCTGCCACCATGCCCAGCTGATTTTTGTATTTTTATTGCAGACGGGGTTTCACCATGTTGGCCAGGCTGGTCTTGAACTCCTGACCTCAAGTGATCCACCCATTTTGGCCTCCCAAAATGCTGGGATTACAGGCATGAGACACTGCGCCCAGCCTGTTTACTCTTTGATAGTTTCTTTCGCTGTGCAGAAGCTCTTTAGTTTAATTACCTCCTATTTGTCAATTTTTGGTTTTGTTTCAATTGCTTTTGAGGACTTAGTTGTAAGTTATTTCCAAAGGCTGATGTCCAGAATGGTGTTTCCTAGGTTTTCTTCTAGGATTCTTATAGTTTGAGGTCTTACATGTAAATATTTAATTCATCTTCAGTTAATTTTTGTAAATGGTGAAAAGTAGGGGTCCAGTTTCATTCTTCTGCAGATGGCTAGCCAGCTATCCCAGTACCATTTATTCAAAAGGAAGTCCTTTCCTCATTGCTTCTTTTTGTAGATTTTGTCAAAGACCAGATGGCTATGGGTATGTGGCTTTATTTCTGGGTTCTCTATTCTGTTCCATTGGTCTGCATGTCTATTTGTACTATACTGTTTTGCTTACTGTAGCCTCATAATATAGTTCGAAGTCAGGTAGTGTGATGCCTCTGGCTTTGTTCTTTTGTGTAAAATTGCTTTGGCTATTCAGGCTTTTTTTTTTTTTTTTTTTTTTTTTTTTTTTTTTTTTTTTTTTTTT
>NC_045438.1:160685752-160713610 GCF_002776525.5 Piliocolobus tephrosceles
TTTTTTTTTTTTTTTTTTTTTTTTTTTTTTTTTTTTTTTTTTTTTTGGTTCCATGTGAATTTTAGAATAGTTTTTTCTAGATTTGTGAAGAATGATGCCTGTAGTTTGATCGGAATAACACTGAACCTGTAAATTGCTTAGAGCAGTACGGGGATTTTTATGATATTGATTCTTCCAATCCATGAGTGCGGAATGTTTTTTCATTTGTGTCATCTATGATTTCTTTCAGCAGTGTTTTGTATTTGTCCTTGTAGAAATCTTTAACTTCCCTGGTTAGATGCATTCCTAGATATTTTATTATTTTTCTGCAGCTATTGTAAATGGGATTGCATTCTCGATATGGCTTTCAGCTTCACTGTTAATAGTATAGAAATGCAACTGATTTTTGTACAACGATTTTTGTATCCTGAAACTTTACTGAAGTTGTTTATCAGTTCCAAGAGCCTTTTGGCAGAGTCTCTAGGGTTTTCCAGGTATAGAATCACATCATC
This sequence comes from Piliocolobus tephrosceles, assembly GCF_002776525.5. Classification (NCBI taxonomy): domain Eukaryota; kingdom Metazoa; phylum Chordata; class Mammalia; order Primates; family Cercopithecidae; genus Piliocolobus; species Piliocolobus tephrosceles. The sequence goes on from NC_045438.1 coordinate 160,686,244, forward strand.
AATAAGGAGAGATAGCTTGACTTCTCCTCTTGCTATTTGGATGCCTTTTATTTCTCTCTCTTGCCTGATTGCTCTAAGACTTCAAGTTCTATGTTGAATAGTAGCGGTGAGAGTGGGCATCCTCGTCTGGTTCCAGTCCTCAAGGGGAATTCTTCCAGCTTTTGCCTGTGGGTTGCTGCTTTGAAAAACAGTTTGGCAGTTCTCGAAAATGCTAAACATAGAACTATCATATGATCCAGCAATTCCACTTCTTGGTATATACCCAAGAGAAATGAAAAATGTATGTCCACACAAAAACTTGTACGTGAATGTTCACGGCAATGTCATTCACTAATAGCCAAAAAGTGGAATCAAATGTCCACCAGCTGATGAATGAAGAAGCAAACGGTGGTATAGTCATACAATTGAATGTTATTTGACAATAAAAAGAAATGAAGTATTGATACATGCTACAACATGGATGAAACTTGAAAACATGTTCAATTAAAGAAGTGAGTCACAAAGAACCAAATATTATATGATCCCATTTGCATAAAATGTCTGGAATAGGCAAACCTACATGGTAGGAAGTGATCAGTCGTTGCCAGAGGGTAGGGAAAGGAGTGAACGGGGAGTGACTGTTACTGGGTATGGGATTTATTTTAGTGTGGATGAAAATGTTTTTAAATTAAATTTAGTGATGATTGTACAATCCTGTGACTATACTACAAAATATTAAATTGTACACTTTAAATAAGTGAATGTGTGATTTCTGAATTATATCACAATAAACATATTAAAAGGAAAACAAGGTCAAAATATAGAGATTCTCCTCTCCTGTAGTGGAGGGGCAGAGAAAGCTAAACTAGACTTGGGGTTCACATTATAGTAGTAACTGAGCTCAACAGAAGGTTGAGCACCAAGGCAGGTCACCTCCATCAAGGTGGGGGCACTGTCTGAGAAACCACAGGACCCTGATACATGAGATGAGGACATCTGAGTTGATGCATCCAAAACTCTCACATCTCCAGATTTCCCTAAAGCCTCTGAGCCCTCAGAGTGGCTCACCTCTCTCTGCTAAGGGTTAGCACTCCCCACTTGCTTGAAAACTACACAAGGGCTTCTTTCCACAGGATAACATGCCTCCCCCTTCCCACTGAGAATCTGTCCCATTTCCCCTTCTTGCCACTGAGCCAAGAAGCAGGGTTAAGTCCCTATCTCACAGGTCTGGGGATGTGCCGGGTCTGCTAAAAATGGAAAGAAATTGTACTAATGAGGAGCAGCAGTACCTCACCTTCATGTAGTATCAGAAGGTGGGAGAACCACTGAGGCTGAATTCTGAGGGTGCGTTATCCAGGGAGTCAGAACTCAAGGCTGGATGAGGGTTTATTGGTTTGGGAGCCCCCTTCTGGGATACAGGATTTAACATACTGGCAAGGATCCAGCAGATGGGGCACACACACACCCTGGAAGCAATGAAAAAAGCAATGGTCCACAGTGAGTGAGGTAGAAATGGCAAAGCCTCCACGGCAGATGGCGGCCAGAGGGAATGAAAAGCTCCGAGAAACGGGTGTGCTGGGATGAACTCTGTTATGGGAGAATCCCAGAGGACACATCATTCTCCCAAGCACTATCTTGCTGGGGCAATGTGCTCCATGGCACTCTGAGGATCATTGGCAGCACTGAGCACACGCTGACACAGAACTGGGTCACTGGTAGAAAAGGAGTGGTAAGCTCCCCCCGCACCAAACAGAAGCCAGGTGGTGGCATGTCACTGTCAAAAGCCACATGGATGCAATGATGACAGTGAGTGGCAGGTCAGAAGGGCAGCCAGGGACCCTGACCCACAGAGAGTTAGAGAAAGAATTAAGAGAACACAGTGTCTCTAGCAGCCAAGTAGATGGGCAACTACAAGACACAACTCAATCTGCACAAACAAAAGAAATCAGGGATGGATGAGCTGGAGACTGAGGACAGTTGCCCCCAAAACAGTCATGATCAATTTTTCTGTTTCTAGACCTAAGACAATTTTTAGACCCAGGACCCATTGATGAATAGAAAGCCTGAGTCCAAAGGGAGAAGACTGCTGAGCAATCACAGTAAGTGTACATGGTAATGAATCTCCCAGTTCTTCCAGAGGGACCTGCAGCCATTTACTCAGGTAAATGGACACTAGAGAAAGGGGAATGGTCAAACATCCCAAGACTGTTTGTTTCAGGGTCCAAGTTGATGTTGATACCCAGTAACCCAAGGTGGCATCATGCCCGCTCACTGTTAGAGAGGGACACATGTGAGGCCTTGGCCTGGCTCGCAGTAGAGCACTGGTTTCCAGGACCCACTCAGGGGTCATTTCCCTGACATCTGAGTGTGTAATTGCAATAGGCTTACCTGGGAGCCTCTTCCATCTGTTCCTTGGCCTATGGGGTGCGAGTTCTCCTAGTAGGGAAGGCAAAGTGGAAGCTTTAGAAACTGCCCCTCCCCAGACAACAATAATGTACCCCAGGGAGAATGGCTGAGATTACTGTCAATCTTAAAAGACCCAAAAGGTCTTTAAGCAGATTTAACATGGCCTCAGGTCATGACGTGTGGCCTTTCATCTGGCAGATGCATTCTCCTCTATCCTCAGAAAAAATAAAAAAAAGGCTTAGACCAGGCATGGTGTCCCATGCCTGTAATCCCAGCACTCTAGGAGGCTGAGGAGGGCAGATCACCTGAGGTCAGGAGTTCGAGACCACCCTAGCCAGCATGGTGAAACCCTGTCTCTACTAAAAATACAAAAATTAGTTGGGCATGGTGTTGGACATCTGTAATCCCAGCTACTCAAGAGGCTGAGGCAGGATAATCAATTGAACCTGGGATATGGAGGCTGCAGTGAGCAGAGATTGTGCCACTGCACTCCAGGCTGGGAGACAGAGCAAGACTCCATCTCAAAAAAAAAAGACTTTGAAACAGATGGCTATGGTTTGACTATTTGTCCCCTCCAAAGCTTATGTTGAAATTTAATCCCCAACGGGGCAGTTGGGTCCTTGAAGAAGTGATTGGTTTATGAGGGCTCTGCCTCATTTAAATGGATTAACCTATTCATAAATTAATGGACTAAAGAGCTGATGGTTTACTGGGTTATCATGGGGATGGAACTGGTGGCTTTATAAGAAGAGGAAGAGAGACTTGAGCCAGCATGCTCAGCCTCCTCACCATGTGATACCCTGCATTACCTCAGGACAATGCAGAGAATCCCTATCAGCAAGAAGGTCCTCACAAGACATCACCTCTCAACTTTGGTCTTCTCAGTCTCTGGAACTATAAGAAATAAACTTCTTTTCTTTATAAACTACTCAGTTTCAGTTGTTCTGCTATAAGCAACAGAAAATGGATTAAAACACATTCACTTGGAAGAGTGAACCATGTTACATTTGTGGCCTTGGTACAAGGCTGTGTTAATGTTCCCATGTCCTGTCACAATAAAGTCGGAGGAAAACAGGACCAGGTAGGCATCCTGCAGAACAGCACCCTGGCCCACCATATCAATGACATCATGCTAAACGAACCAGATAAGCAAAATGGGCACATGAACAGAGTGGCAGGGGTGGAGGCTAAGCACATGCCCAATGGTACAGGCTTCCACATACCAAGTAGATCTAGCTTTTGCCATGCTGAGTGGCAGACCTGCCAGCAGCAGCAGAGACCAATGCTTAGCCCCCTGATGTGGTGCTATCCCTGAAGGTGACTAGCCAGCTTCTACATAGTGAGTTTACTACTGGATCCCTTCTGCCCAAGAAGGAACAATGATTCATTTTAGCAGGAACAGACACATATTATGGATATGGAACAGTCTTTTCTGCTCGTAGGCACTCAGTCAACACCACATTCCAAGAGCTAACAGATGTTTACATCCAGCAGCACAGGAGTCCACGTAAGAAAAAGGGATCCTATAAGAAAAAGGGATCCACCTTACAGCAAAGGAGGTGTGGGGAGTGAGCACATGGCTGTGGAATCCACTGGACATAGTTTGAACTGTCCCACTGAGAAGCTGCTGACCTGAGAGAGGAATGCTATGTCATGTGGAAGGCAAAACTGACGTGCCAGCTTGGAGGTAATATCTCATGAGGCTGAGTGGCATCCTCTCGGCTGCAGTGTACACTTTAAACAAGTGACTTTCATATGGCACAGAATTTTCAACTGGGAGAATACATAGATCCAAGAACCAAACGGCATGAGCGGTGGTTCCCTGGTTACCATCACTCCCACCTGGGGAATTTGCTCCTCCTATCCCTGCACCTCTGGGCTCTGCAAGTTTGGAGGATCCCAAAGGGGGAAATGTTCTCCCAGTGGACACAGCAAGTCCCATTAAACTCCAAGCTATGATTGACAACTGGGCATGTTAAATCCCTCCTGCCAAAAGATCGGCAGGTGTGAAGAAGGGTGACTATCCTGGCAAGGGAAATTAATCCTGATTGTCAGGAGATTTGGCCATCAAGATACCATAGGATCAGGAATAAATAAATCTATCTGCTTGTACATCTTGGTCCTCCCTTGATTTTTTTTACTTATATGAACAAATATAGCAACCACAGCCTAAGAAAGGCATGGTAACCAGAAGCTCAGATCCTCAGGGGTAAAGGGCTGGGTCATGGCCCCAGTTAAGCCACAGAGACCAGCAAAGGTGCTAGCTTAAAGGAGGACTCTCAAGAGGAGAGTAGAGGAAGATGTCAGTGAACATTAGAACAGTGTCAAAGGTAAGAGCTGCAGTTTATTCCACTGACTTCCATCTTCTGAATTTCCCAGAGGCCCTTTGAAATCCTGGAGGAACTACACCCAGTCCTTATACAAGAAAGTGCATGCGAGCAGCCTGGGATGCAGGAGCAGCCTGTGGTGGATGCTGTGATGTGCTGCCCAGACCGTCCAGCCCACACAGCAATTCCCTCTGCTGAAGACAGGTGCTTTTTGTGAGGTCACACCATTTCCCAGGGTGCCCCAAATCCAATGATTGATTCTTATATGCCCCCTCGCTCCAACTAGGGACAACTCTGAAGGCTCATCCCAGCTCCTCTAGGAACAACCCAGGTCCTCTAGGAACAACCTAGAGGACCATTGAGATGGCAGCTCAGCTCAGCTTCTGCCTCCACTCAATCCTGACCCCTTCCCTTCCGGAGTGGTGATCCCAAGAGCATCCCTAGTAAACCCCCATGCACTCATCTCCATCAAGGAACTCACCTTGTGACAATGGAGTCTTCGTTGTCTCTGACATGTACCACAAATATAATATTCATCAGTCCCCTCTCTGTGCTCTCTCCCACGAAACAGCAAGAATATGTGCTCCACCGAAACCCAGGAAAGAGCCTGGGATCCAGGAAGCAGGAATCCAGCAAAGGAAAGAGGTGAAAGGAAGCACCAGCGGGCATCTGGGAAGGGGGCCTGGGGAGTGACCCGCTCATTCTGGAGCTGGAGGATAAAGAGGGGTGTCTCCAAGGGGAAGAAAATGCAACTCATAATTACCTGATGTGCTTGAGCACGTTGAGAACATTCTAGGCTCGCACAGCTCCAGCAGGGGATTTGAAGCCATAGGAACCTAGGAAACCAAGCAAATGAACAGAAGAAGAAATAAAACAACTATTAGCATCTGAGAAACCAAAAATTACACAAGAAACAAAATAGAATCTGAGTTCACCACTTGGCTGGGTAGTGAACTCAGAATATGTGTATTTGCTTGCTTCTCATAGAGCAAACACTGAATATTGATTTAACAAAAAAAAAAAATGAAGCTGTTAGGAAAACAGAAAGAGAAGCTAGTTTGTATGTGTGGAGGGTGACATGACAGGGCTAACTCCTACTTTCTTCAGTGGTATTAGATATAATCAATAGATTATATCTAAAGTTGAAAAATAAAAGAGAAAAATACAATAAGCCTGGTTTTGTTTGTTTGTTTTAGTGACAGAGTCTCACTCTGTTGCTCAGGCTAGAGTGCAGTGGTGCCACCTCAGCTCACTGCAACCTCAGCCTCCCGGGTTCAAGCAATTCTCCTGCCTCAGCATCCTGAGTAGCTGGGACTATAGGTGTGTGCCACCATGCATGGCTAATTTTTTGTGTTTTTTAGCATAATAGAGCGAGTTTCACCATGCTGGCCAGGCTGGTCTCGAACTCCTGACCTCATGTGATTCACCTGCCTCGGCCTTTCAAAGTGCTGATATTACAGGCGTGAGCCATGGCACCCAGCCAAGCCAGTTATTTTGACAGAAAAAAAGAAACGTCATAAGAAAGAACTAAAAAGATTGGAAGTAGCAGCTCAGTTGAGAAGAAATTCAGGGAAGGAAAGGGGAGAAGGAGCTGTTCTTTTCATTGTAGATTGTGTAGACCTATTTGACTTTTCAGAACTATGTACATGTGTTACTTTAAGATAACAAACATTAACTTTTTAAAAGTACAAGTGCTGCTGAGCACAGTGGCTCACGCCTGTAATCCCAGCACTTTGGGAGGCGAGGCGGGCAGGTCACTTGAGGTTGGGAGTTTAAGACCAGCCTGCCCAACATGGAGAAACCCTATGTCTGCTAAAAATACAAGATTAGCCGGGCATGGTGGTGCATGTCAGCAATCCCAGCTCCCTGGGAGGCTGAGGCAGGAGAATTGCTTGAACCCGGGAGGCAGAGGTTGCAGTCAGCCAAGATGGCACCATTGCACTCCAGCCTGACCAACAAGAGCAAAACTTTGTCTCAAAAAATAAATACATAAAAATAAAATAAAAAATAAAAGTACAAGGGCTCCATAAATAATTGATTGACCGACTGTCTGACTTTTCTAATATAGACCAATGATTTATTTTATTTTCAATTAAAAATGCCAGGAAGAAGGCGTAAATTCTCTCACCACCAAATAACTCACAGCTTTTCCCTTCCTGCTTTCACCCCCACCTCCCATGACCAGCTGAGCGTCAGGAAGCCAAAGCCAGGGCCCCAGTATCCGCTGGGACTCTCGACTACCCGAGATGCTGCCCCAGCATGCTGGTGCTTCATTGATTTATTTAAGAGACCTTCAAATCCAGTTTCTTCATTCAGAAGCAATTATTCTTTTTTTTTTTTTAAACATTTCTTGTGGAAATGTTCAGACATGCACAGAAGCTGGGCATGGCGATACCCACCCATAGTCCCAACTACTCCAGCAGATGAGGCAGGAGAATTGCCGAAGAACAGAAGCTGGAAGCTGCAGTGAGCCATGATCATGCCACTGTATTCCAGCCTGGATGACAGAGCAAGACCTCATCTCTTACACACACACACACACACACACACGCAAGTGGAGAAAACCCCCATTTACCTATTTCCCACCTTAAACAATTACCAACATTTTCCTAATTTATTTGCCTTCCTACCATCACCCTACACCATTTATTTTACCTGGAATATTTTTTTTCTTTTGGAGACATAGTCTCACTGTGTTGCCCAGGCTAGAGTGCAGTGGTGCCATCATGGCTCACTGCAGCCTTGACCTCCCAGGCTGAGATGGTCCTCCCACCTCAGCCTCCCGAGTAGGTGGGACTACAGACACACACCACAATGCCCGGCTAATTTTTTAAATTTTTTTATACATCTAGAGTTTCTCTATGTTGCCCAGGCTGGTCTTGAACTCCTGGGCTCAAAGTGATTCTCCCTGCCTCAACCTCCCAAAGTACTGAAATTAAAGTCATGAGGGACCACGCCCAGTCTGCCTGGAACATTTTAAAGCGAATCCCAAGCCTTATGGTGTTTTACCCGCAAACAGTTTAGTATGCATCTCCAACTGATAAAGACCTTTTCTCCCCCCATAATCACCATGCTGTTATCACACCTAATAAAATTAGCAATAATTCCCTAATATCATTTAATAGCTGACTGCAATTACATTTTGCCAATCACCTCGAAGGTGAGATTTTGCATTTGTTTTGTCTGAATCAGGATCCAAATAAGGTCCACACAACGCATTTGATTGTTATGCCTCTTAATTCTCATTTATTCTCTAACAGCTCCTTTCTGTGTGCTTTCCATGTATTGATTTGTCAAGGAACATTGGTTCTTCATCCTGTAGGATGTGCTACATTCAGGGTCTAGCTAATTGCTTCATTGTGCCATTTAAGCTGGTCCTCTAGCTCTTGTGTGTCCTGTATATTAATCACAGAGTCTAGATGTCTGAGAAGATTCAGGATCAATTTTAAGACAAGAATACTGGCCAGGTGATGTTATGTACATACTTCCTATTGTCCCACCTCATGATACTCTCAGAGCAATAGGAGCTGCACCTGAGGACCTGATTTAGATGACAAGATCCTGGACTTTGAGCTGATGCCAAAATGGAGACAGTTGTAAAAGGGAGTCATTGTATTTTGCATGTGGAATGGACATGAATTGCTGTGGCCAGAGGACAGACAGAGGTAGATTGTTCCCAGGGAGAGCCATTTTCCATCAAGAGTGGGAGTCTATTCTCCCCACCCCTGTGAATCTAGACTGACTTTGTGACTTGCTTCAACCAATAGATGGTGACAGAGGTGACGATGTGTCACTTGTAGGTTTAGTCCTTAAGAGACCTGATAGCTTTGATGGCTTCTGCCTCTGCTGTCATGGAAGCCAGGCACAGGACAGACTGTTGAGTGACAAGAGGACACCTGGAGGAGAACTGAGGCTCTGTGGTGACAGCAAGCACCAAAGCCCCAGATCAAGAGTGGGGCCACTGTAGACATTCCAGCCCTGGCTGGGCTACCAGAAGAATGTGGTTGCATGAGTGACCCCAACTGCCACCATGTGACGGTGGTTTGTGACGTATCCGTAGATGGCTGAGGTAACATCTACTGATGACTGTGCCTAGGCTCGTTAGGACTGTAAAATGTGATTTTCTACTTCTTCATGTAATTAACTAGAAATCTGCTATTTAGGAAAAAAAAAAAAAAAAAAAAAAGCAGCTCCATAGATAATTCCAATACGCTTCTGGGGGCACTGATCTAGGCAAACACAGCTATCTCCCCCCCGTAGCTATTTGTTTACCCTGAAAGAGCCAATAGAAGAAAAGACAAACACTTGGTACTTTCCTTTCCTTATGAATTTTCAGACTAATGAATCAGTGCTCCAGTAATTCCAATTTAACACTGAGGTTTGGGTGATTTTGCTTTTATTGTTTGTTTATTTTGGTATCATTATGAACCATTGGATGTTTATGTATTTAATATATTTCAGCCCACTGCTGTCATTATCTTTATTGATACTCCAGTTGTCCCTTCTTTGGCCCGGGGGAGATGCCAACTCCAGTTGGCACTGTGTACTTCTGACATGACCCCATTAGTCTTGATAGCTTCCTTGCTCTCTGGCTTAACAAGTTGCCCTGGGTTCACCAAATACATTTCCTGTCCCAGACCTGGAATCAGCCATTTCTCCAAGGAGTCTTAGTTCCTTTGGTGGGAAGTAGAACCTATTTATTCCTAATTTACATTCAATTCCAACAAACTTAGAAATTAAATTTCCTAGCCCCAGATGCTTAGAAATATTACATTAGAAATGGGCTGCTATAGACATACGCCCACAACTATGAGAAGGACAGCTAATTGCCTACTGATAGGAAAGAAACTGGAAAAAAATTACGAAAGGCAGACATAAGAACTCAAAAATGTCAGCAGCAGGGCATGATGGCGCATCCCAGCTACTCGGGAGGCTGAGGCAGAAGAATCACTTGAGCCTGGGAAGCGGAGGTTGTGGTGAGCCGAGATCGAGCCATTGCACTCCAGTCTGGGCAACAAGAGTGAAACTCTGTCTCAAAAAAATAAATAAATAAAAAATAAATCTGGCTCAGCTCCAAACTTGCATTCTCCAAAAAGAGTTCTTCAATGTTCCCACTTGAAATTAATCTTACATTTTCTTTATATTTACACTATACTATTTATCAAGTTGTTGTTTTCATCTGTGTTTGCCTAGATCAGCACCCCTGGAAGCCTATTGAAATCATCTAAGGAGCTGTTTATTTGAAAAGAAAAAAAAAAAAAAGGTGACATCTAGCTCCCAGTCTCAGCAATTCATATTCAACTAATCTGGAATGGAACCCAGGCATCTGTATATTTTCTGCACTTGTCAGATGATTCTGCTAGACAGCCAGGGTTGAGAATCACTGGTGTAGCCTGTGATCCTGGAAAGCCTGAGGCTCGCTAAGTAATCCTTGTATCTCCCATAGCAGCGTTACCTAGAACTGTCATTCATCAAGTGTTTTCTGAATTGAATTGAGACTGAAGTGACCAGACGCCCTGAATCAGAAATCCCAGGATGACAAATTGTAGAAAGTGTTTCACCTCAACCCCTCAAAGGACCCATACCTACCTGGGAAACTTGGCCATCCGGAACAACGTAAGGATATTGGATAGCTCAGGTTCTCATTTATTTTGATTTTTTTATTATATTGTAGAAGGTTTTATCTCAAAACATTGAATCTGCTGTTAGAAGCATTTGCTGGAATGACCCCTATAGATGCAGTAGCTGGAATCCGCATGTAGCCAGTAATGTGAGAGTTATGGTAATGTGGCCTGGAGATAAAGCCACTGTGATATGGCCAATGGCCAATAGAAGACTCGCCGAACACTGCCACATTGACCCTCGTGATGGTACATGGTCCTACACTGCCTGACTTTGCTTCCTAACATCCCTTGTGTGCACGTGGCTCATTGAAACTTCTGATGGGAAAGGAACAAATACACCTGATGTAGCCTGCCTTTCTGTATTCCGTGAGCACTTGGCGCTGTGTTAGCCATAATACATACTCAATACATGAGTGTCGCGCCTTTCCAAAGGAGCTCTGCGTGCGCTTACCGCCAGCCCTCTGGAATGAGGACTGTATCTAACCACAGCTAGGGCCACATATTTCACTATCCTCATTAACATGATACAGCCACAAAGACATTGGAAATGGGATCCTTTCTATTTTAGGAGAAACAAAGAACTACAATTTTCTCCAAAAATAACCTAGATTGGAATTTCTTCCACCCATGAGAGCGCTATGTTTATGTACATGCAGTTCCAAGACCGGTGTCAACAGCATTCTAAGACAATGCTTCACTTTAATAATCACATATAATAAGCATTACATTTCCATTAGTTTTGAAAATTTTTTATCCTCACAAAGCCAGGATCATTCTTCCCGCATATAATACAGCAGTCCTATGCTAGGATGCCTACAGAGGAACAAAAAGTAAACTAGGGATATCAGTGCTCCACTCCAGGAAACTGGGACAGGCTAGGAGGGTCCAAAGACTCTAGCACAATCTCCATGCAGATCAGACCTGGTCTGGGGGAAAGCCCCATTTTCAACCCATGTATCTATTTCCAATTCCTGTGAGGAGACTAGCTTAGAATAAACTCTAGAAGCAAAGTCAAGGCCTGAAATGAAATTTGGCATCTCTAATGAAATTCGAAAAATTTCTTAGAGCCATTCTAGGATTGAATCAAAACCCTGACTAATTTAGAGTCTAAATCACGTTACACAGAATGAGCTACTTCTAGTGGACAATGAAGGCACTATTTATCTGCTGTCTATCTTCAGGGTTCTTCCTGAAGCTAAGTACAGGTTTGCCATGTAATTCCCAGGCAGATTCCCAAAAATAAGCCCTTTGTCCTTCAATGCTCCTCAGCCAGGTGAAGTGTTTGAGAAGTGTGGGAGCAGTTTTAGGGGTCACATTAACGGGGTGTGTTACAGGCACCTGAATAGGACCCAAGGATGCTATATATCCTGTGATGCATAAGATAATCCCATCAAAGGACTGTCTTGCCTAAACACTGGTAACACCTCCTCTGAGCCTAATAATTAAATTGCTTCGTTACTAAGTTGGACATTAATATGTTAAGACCCATACTGCTTATTTGGCTCTTCTACAGTAGGCAGGTTGCGACCACCTATATTATTGAATAGAACAGACAAATGCACCTGGAAGGCAGCGATACCACTCTCTTCCACGTAGAAAATCATCCATTGTTAGGGGATATGTGCGTCAGTACCTGTCTTTAGCTGAGGCCACAGATTAGTATTTAGAGACATAGGGAACATAACAGTAATTCCACTTTCTGCTCGGCCCGTCGTCTGAATTTGGGAACAGTGATAGGAAAATCCAGAAATCAGCTTCAGCACAATAGCAACGAAAAGAAAATTAAAATCAAAAGCAAGTCCAACACTAGGCAGGTGATATGGAGACAGCCTGGGAAATTATCAGGTACATTAAAAGACTGAAAAAAAAATTACTACTATTTCCATGAAAGAGATTTTCTGTAATGAAGGAGCCTGGTCTAGATTTTCTTACACATAGAAAGTTAGGAAATTGTTCCCCTGGTGAGGCAGAAGTGCTTGGTTCCTTTTTGTATTTTTAGTTTGTATTTCTTGCACCTAAAACTAAAAATGGACACCTATAAAATCAAATGCAATTGTTTTCAAGAAAATACAACCCAAGTGAAGTGTTGTCACTCAGAGCTTTTGAGAGACGTGGCCTCTAGGAGGAGGAGGATCAGGCATGAGCTATGAGAGATGTACCCTGAGTAACCTTTAAGCAGGAAAGATCATTCAGCATTCCAGATAAATTCTGTGTGTTAGGTCAGTGCCCCAAATTCAAGAGGTGAGGTGCATTTCATTTTTTTTTTGAGACGGAGTCTCGCTCTGTAGCCCAGGCTGGAGTGCAGTGGCCGGATCTTGGCTCACTGCAAGCTCCGCCTCCCGGGTTAACGCCATTCTCCTGCCTCAGCCTCCTGAGTAGCTGGGACTACAGGCGCCCACCACCTCGCCCAGCTAGTTTTCTTGTATTTTTTAGTAGAGACGGGGTTTCACTGCATTAGCCAGGATGGTCTCGATCTCCTGACCTCGTGATCCGCCCGTCTCGGCCTCCCAAAGTGCTGGGATTACAGGCTTGAGCCACCGCGCCCGGCCGAGGTGCATTTTGCTTAATGCACTAGATGTCTAGGAATGTTATAAATGTCTACCAAAATATGCAAATAAACACATCTTCATTTATTAGTCAAATTTTGTTGCATAACTACACCATGGTACTAATAGAGCTAGAGCGTTTTTCCAATATGTATTCTGGTTTCACAGAGCTGAACTAAAGGATGTCTGGAGGGTAGTGATAGAGGAGAACAGCAGAAAACAGGAGAAAATGGGTCAAGCAGGATGCAGGGGTGTGGATTTTGCCTCCGTACATCACATCATCCTTAGAAATGGTTTTCAGCAAAGGCTGGTGTAAGCAAGTGGCATATGTCCCTGACAAGTGTAAGAAAGCCAGTGGCCGGGCGCAGTTGTTCACGCCTGTAATCCCAGCACTTTGGGAGGCCTACGCGGGCGGATCATGAGGTCAGGAGATCAAGACCATCCTGGCTAACACGGTGAAATCCCATCTCTACTGAAAATACAAAAAATTAGCTGGGCGTGGTGGTGGACGCCTATAGTCGCAGCTACTCCGGAGGCTGAGGCGGGAGAATGGCATGAACCCAGGAGGCAGAGCTTGCAGTGAGCCGAGATTGCACCACTGCACTCCAGCCTGGGCAACAGAGTGAGACTCATCTCAAGAAAAAAAAAAAAAAGAAAGCCAGTGACTTCTCCTGTCTAAATCATCTCTTCTGTTTTCTGAAGCCCCATGCTCTGAACAGCTTCTTGGTGCCCTGAAGGATGTGCTGCAGCTATTCTTGGTTGGCCCACAAGATTTTCTGTTACAAAGATTCTGTCCAATTTCTATTATTAATAGAGCTATTGCAATACTCTTCCAGAATATAGTTGAAGACACGGTAGAATTTGGAACATACTTTCCAGAGGTAGAATGTAAACTGCAGGCCATAATAGGATGGCTGGAGAAATCTTTGGAAAAGAATCTTATATTTATTTACAGGTGATGAGGCTGGACTGGGTAGAAGCCAGTGATGATATAAGCCATCATTGGAAGGTGGCCTGACATTGCTGAATACTCTCGCAGGTTCAGGAAGTAGTGTGAAGTCCTGGTGGATGTTTCCCAAGAGAGTTGAGGATTCAGGAATGAGGTTAACTCTCTGGGTCTTCCATTGTCCTAGATGAAAATGTCACAGTTATTGTAACACAGGGCATCATCATGGATGTGGAGCTTCCAGAAAGCTCTGCCAGCCACAATCAATATTTTGCTGAGTAGCATCACATCACAGCAGAACTGAAACTCCGAAGCTTAGGCTTTTCTTTCCCTGGGTATATTAACTGATTATTTGGCCAGACAATCCCTTCCTAAATATTGGCTCCTTTGGGGGCTATAGAAGAATATTCTCAGGACTTGAAATGGTGAGGTGAATGTCTAACATTTGAGGGCAGGGAGTTTAGACCTCTTTTAAACTGAAGTAGGACCTCCTCCTACTCCCTGTTCAGAAAGAACAGAGAAAGGGAGTAACTTAATCCTACAAGAGATGCCATATGCTTCTACTTCACCACAAGGTATTTTTGACTAACGACAAAACAACTCTCACGGCAGGATGCAATTGCTTTCACTTTTACTGAGGCCATTTAAAAGCAAAAGCATTGAAACTATTAAGTAAAGAACAGGGAAGAAAGAAGATACCACTAAGTGGCTGCATCTACTAGTTTAACAGTAACATCTGCGAAGGCTTGGCTGCCAATGACACATTGTCTTCACCATCAGCTGGGTAGAAGGCGGCCTGATAGGTCTGCCCAGAGGAACATCCAGCCTATAACACACACGCACATGCACATATGTACCCAGTCTACTCCCTGTCTGCTATCCCACTGGCCGTTTACCCAAGGCAGACTTTCATGCCCTGGAGTTAGGTAAATTACAGTCTGGCAGTTTAGAGGCCTCAAGGCTCCTATAGTTGAAGTCATGAGCTCATCATTTCATGCACAGATTTCACCCCGCTCTCCTCTCAGACTTATCTCAAGGACAAGACAGAAACAAATCTATCTGCTTGGTAAACCAGCTGTCAGTCAAGTTAGCCATAAAAATGTTTTTAACTTATTGATTAATTATTTGATGCAGAGGCACACACAATTATTTTCAGACTGCTGGGAAGAGACATTCATTACATGATATTTTTCCAAGGGGACAGAGCCTAAGCCAAAAGCCTACAGTTACCTCCCCACATTCTGCTGTGACAGCTCTTGACCTGGTTTCCACCTTACAGTAGCACAGATTAGAGTTGGAAGGCAAGTCTTTGAAGAACAGAACTCACCTCGTCTCATGGGACCTTTGGCTGTCTTGGCTTGTCTCAGCTTCTTCAGATATAGATAGTCAGATTCCATGGTCATTGAGCCCTGGACTCATCCAAATGTGGGTCGTCACTGCTAGGAGATTTTTGATTTTTATAAATGTCTCCGATCCCACTGATAAATTTATCTTAATCAAACCAGCATCTTTAAGAAGTAGGCCTGGGAGCGGTAAATTTTCGGGAGTCCCCTTATGAAGGCCTGCTCCACCACCATGGTATTGGAGATACCAGTCTGAAGATTTGGAAGCGTTCCACTGGAACAGTCAAGCCCAAGATCAGGGTAAGTAGGTCTTTCAATTCTTAGAAAAACAAATTTTAAAGTCTGTTATTGGAGAAATTTGAAAGGGACAAATCAGAAGTGGATTCTATAGCTGATGCCTGTGGCACACCATGTTCCTTCTTTTTGGTTTGTCTAGTTTCAGTACAATTGTGACGTGTGCATGCTGCCAGTCACTCACATCAAGTGCATTTCTCAGGGTCCTTCTGCTTTGCCGGCTCAGAGCTTTCCCCAAAACTATCACAATCAGCTTTGCTTCAGTTATTTGCAATCCATAAGTACACTGGAGTTAAGATCTTTGAAAGCAGCCCTCAAATAACAGGGACAGGGGCTAGTGTATAAGTGTCAGAGGCTCCCTCTCTCCTGGTGGGACAATTTTGAGTTGCATTCAACACAGAGCTGTACACAGAGCATCCCCAGAAGGGTTGATCCTTCCTGTCTCACTCTCCCTACTCCCTCATTTCTACTTCCAGGGATTATCTTCCAAATAAACTCCCTGCTCTCAAGTGAGCAAGCTCTCCTTTCAGGACATCATCTCCAGGAGTGTGGGTACTTGTCCAGGATATCAGTTGGGACTCTTCCAGCTGAAAATGGCAGAAAACCCAGCAGAAAGTATATTTTGATAAATTGGAAAAGGTGGCCTCACTTACCTGAAAAGTCTAAGGATGGAATTGACTTCAGGTACCATGAGGCATGGATTTAAAATATCACATCGCCATCTTTTGGCTCAGATAGATCTGCTGTCCTCCTTACGGTGGGCTTTATACTCAAGTAAGTGCTCTCTCTGTGGTCATAAGATGGCTATAGTCATTTCAGATCCTCTCTTCTTTAAGCTTCAATTCCAGCTAGATAGAGCAAGAATATCTTTCCCAGAGTGTTTAGAAAAAGCCCCACAGGGTATCTTTGGCTTTGTTTGGGTCACGTGTAGATACCAAATTGGATGTTCCACATCTAGATATGAATGTATCATCTAGGGAATCAGGATGAGGTGACCTTCCCAGGGGAAATAACATAGAGTTGTCAGAATAAGAGTAAATATTGACTGGGTGGCAAAATACAACTGGAGTCCATTACATCCCCTCTTTTGGCTGCCCAGAACACACATACACATACATCCTTCCTACCACACTTGCAAGTTTCTGCACCTACTTAAAATTAACTATTTGTCAAAAAAAGATCATCCACATCTAATCCAGTATCAAGCCTAAGATCTCTGGATGATATGCAATTTTGTCAGTCAAGGCAAGATGTCATGCCTCATAATAAATGTGACAACCCCTAATTCATTCAGTGTACCATGGTGGAGACAGAACAAGAGAATGGCCATAAAGCCACCATTTGGGAAAGGCAAGAACGAGAATAATTTACAGTATTCACTGATCCAGAGCACATGTCATGTCCTGCTCAACAAGAATAACAAAACTGAATTACTGCCTGGCATTGGACTTTCATCCTTGATTAGCCAACCTGGATGCCCTGGGAGGCTCCTCCCTCCCCATTTTCTTCCATAGCCCATGGAAGCAAGATCCATGCTTACATGGAACGTGTAGTTAGAATTCATTTGGTTCTAAAAGACCAAAAATCCAACCCAACTAGGCCTTTGGAAAAATGTAATTTACTAGCTAAGATAACAGAAAAGTCCAGGGGAGTACTGGGTTCAAGGGTAGTTTGCTGCAAATACCAACCTGTGTTACCAGGACCCAGCTTCTCTTTAGCACGTGGTCAATTAGCCATGGCCTATTCTGTGTTTTGGCCTTATTTTCAGAGAGTCTGTTTTCCTGATCCTGAGATTTCTACAGAACACCTAGATTGTGTATCTTCTAGGCTTTAAGCTCAATAGGATTTTATTTTATTTGCCCTGCTTGTCATATTCAGTCCCTGACTGGGAACTGAAATATCCTGATTGCTCAGACCTCAGTCATATGTTCCACACCCTGAAGAAGCCAAGGCCACCTGAAGGAGATAGAATAGAAGTGCATTAGGGGTGGTTTCCCAGAAGGATATTGGGGTGTGGTTATCAGAGAGGAGTGAATGGATACTGGGCAGTAAGGCACATCCACCAGATCCAGAGGCATGGGGACGTCCTGACTCACACGCACCCCCAGCCCAGGATCTCTACCGTTGGCTTTCTAAATAACATTCAGGTTGACCAGGAGCCGGTGCTGCTGCGCTCAGCTGAGAACTCAATAAACCAATGATTCACCTGAGGCCAGTGAGTACATGATGCCGAAGCCCCAATCAGGAAGGAAATTGTTGAAAGAAGGCATGGATGTTGCATATGCCACAGGGCATTGCAGTGACTCTGACTGTCCTGAGCTCATCTGGAAAGTTCTTTTCTGTTTGTCACCCTGTAAGAGTCAGATATGGTTGTGTGTTCCAAAGATGCAATTTCACAAAGGCTCAAGCTCTCAAACTTTCTCCAGAGGATTGAGGTTGCGGGTGGTGGGTAGTCAGGCTGTAATTCTGTATGTTCATGCTCAAGCTCAATGCCAAGAAGAACTCACAGCTAGAGAATAATAGATCAAAAGATAAATGTGGCATATCTTTTCAGAAAATCTATTTTGCTTAATAGAAAGTAATTTAAAACATTACTTATATAACAAACAGATACATAATGGAGTAGAATGGAGTACAATAATTTTAAGATAAGCCATAAAATTCAAAGAAATATTCAAGCTTGCTGTGGAGACCCAAACTAAAATAACTTGCATAACAAAGAGGAAAAAAAAAACCTTTTTCGGTTGGGTGCAGTGGCTCACGCCTATAATCCCAGCACTTTGGGAGGCCGAAGTGGGCAGATCACCTGAGGGTGGGAGTTCGAGACCAGCCTGACCAACATGGAGAAACCCTGTCTCCACTAAAAATACAAAATTAGCTGGATGTGGTGGCACATGCCTGTAATCCCAGCTACTCGGGAGGCTGAAGCAGGAGAATTGCTTGAACCCAGGAGGCGGAGCTTGTGGTGAGCCAAGATCACGCCATTGCACTCCAGCCTGGGCAACAAGAGCGAAACTCCATATCCAAATAGTAGTAATAATAACAACCTTTCTCTTCCAGGCAGAGATGAGGAAGCATGATCCTCATCTAAGAAGTTAATCCTCTCGGCAGAAAATTCAGTGTATTGGCAAGGTATTCTTGATAACCAAAGGAGCAGCCACTGAGTATGGCTGAGTAATGGGCCTGTTTATTATCCCCCACAGACCTGCAGGGAGATGATTTAAAATGCAAGGTGAACAGAATCCTATTGTGAGTAAGTAGGACTTGGAGTGATGGAACTGTGAGGAAAGTATCAATCTCTTTCTCTCTGCTAGACAGTCAGGAAAATAAATACAATTATCTCCAGTATCCACTGAAGATTGGTTCATGGCCCCCCAAGGATGCCCAAATTCACAGATGTTCAAGTCCCTGATATAAAATGGTATAGTATTTGCATATAACCTATGCACATCCTCTCATATACTTTAAATCCTCTCTAGTTTACTTATGATACCTAATTCAATGTAAACGCTATGAAAATAGTTGTCATACTATATTGTTTATGGAATAATGACAAGGAAAAAAATGTATATGTTCCATACAGACACGATTCTGCAAAATATTTTCAATCTGCAATTGCCTGAATCAATGCATGTGGAACCCACGGATATGGAGAGCTGACCGTATTCACATCTGCAACTCACACTGTTAGGCAAGGCATAAACAAGTCTGCCAGGCAGTCTCATAGGAGAGTCTGACACAGCACATTCATAAGCAGTAGAACCAAAGTCCATTGCCTGCACAATTCTGCAGAACTTGGACGGCAAACACCACCACAGCCTGTCCCTCCCTGAGCTACTGGGATGCTATTTCCAGACTAACTTGCTAAGACTTTGCATAAGTTCTGCTGGGAGGAGGCAGGTGTAGGCTGGGCCATAACAATGCATGTGACAAGGTTTCCCAAATGGCAGGAGAGTCAAGGTGGAGCTTAGAGGGTAGAGGTGCATGGCACAGAGGCCTGAGGGTCTGAGGGCAGAAACTGGGTACCTCAGGCTGGGCACAGTGGCTCACACCTGTAATCACAGCACTTTGAGAGGTGACGGCAGGCGGATCGCCTGACGTCAGGAGTTCGAGACCAGCCTGGCCAACACGGTGAAACCCCGTCTCTACCAAAAATACAAAAATTAGCCTGGCGTGGTAGGGGGGCACCTGTAATCCCAGCTACTCTGGAGGCTGAGGCAGGAGAATTGCTTGAACCCAGGAGGCAGAGGTTGCAGTGAGGTGAGATTGCGCCATTGCACTCCAGCCTAGGCAACAAGAGCAAAACTCTGTCTCAAAACAACAACAACAACAAAAACAGTATAGGAATGGGTGGTTCACGCCTGTAATCCCAGTACTTTAGGAGGCCAAGGAGGGTGGATCACCTGAGGTCAGGAGTTTGAGACCAGCCTGGCCAACATGGTGAAACCCCATCTCTACTAAAAGTACAAAAATTTGCCTGGCATGGTGGCCCATGCCTGTAATCCCAGCTACTTGGGAGGCTGAGACAGGAGAATCACTTGAACTGGGGAGGAGGAGGTTGCAGTGAGCCGAGATCGCACCATTGTGCTCCAGCCTGGGCGACAAGAGCAAAACTCCGTCTCAAAAACAAACAAACAAAAACAAAAAAGAAAAGAAACCAGTGCTTCTGAACAGGGTCCCTGCGGGAGGTGGACTGCCTTGCACGCTTGCCCTGAGACTGCGGGCACTGCCAGCTTATGGTTTGCAGTTCTTCCCACTAGGCGTTGTCATTCCCTTTAGTGTTCCCCAGCCCTTCAGTAAACCCTATCTACCCGTGTAGCTATGTGTGACAGGCTATAAAGCGGACCTCCATCTACAGAGCCAAAAGAGGGCTGCAAAACCTGTCCCACTAGAATAGAAACTGAGAAGTGAGGGTGACTGCCCAGCTCACATCCACATGGTGGTTGTGTCTTTACCTTCCTTTCTTTGGGGAAACGGCCTCGCTGTAGCAGGTGATCCATGTGCGAGCTGCAGGGGACCACCCCCGTGACTACATGTGTCCAGAGGAGGCTTTTGGCCCTAGCTAGGCTCATCAAGCTGACCCAGGAGGTAAGCCAGGCCAATCAGAACCCTTGCCCAGGTTTTTTCAGCTAACACTGGAAGAAGCTCTTTCCTACCAGGTGGGAAAGTTGGGAAGATTGTGCCCAGTGCTGCCAGCAGCTCTAATTTTTAATCCCATGAAGTAAAACAATTTAGGAGAACAATGGCATGTAGAAAGAAAGAGGTAAAAGACAGAGCCTGAGTTTTGGGTAACCCTGTGTTTTCTACATACAGGAGGACAGGTCCCCAGATGGCTTTGCCCTACCCGGCTCTCCCTACTCCTGCTGGTAGTTCTTGGAATAACTGTAGAATGTACAGAGAACGCAACATCCTGAGCTAAGTGGCAACTCTCCAGAACTGCGTGGGCTATGTCCTCATCCCTCCTAGAATAGGATGTCCTGCAGTACTTGAACTCAGTGATCCGAGTTCCACCAAGGGCATAAAACTCAGAGTGGAGTGCTTTTGCCATCCCTTAGCTGCAGTGCAACGTGGGTCATGTGCAGACAAGACTCCAATCACCCAGGGCAACCCCCTGACCCTGGCTCGCCATGGATCCTACGCTTCTGTTTATCCTCACCACCTATCTGTGAGTAATAAAGTTGCTTTGCCTGACTCATGCGACTGTTCTTTCTCACTAGACTCCAGTGGTAAAGAACCTTTGCACTACTTTCCATGTGAGTCAATACATTCCTGAGTTTCCTTGGATAATCAGATTATTCAAGCTGATTGGTATTGGATAATCATCCTGTTTAATCAGCATCGTTTCACATACATGCACACACATGTGCACACATATGCACAGGTACACCCATGTGTGCGTGCGCACACACACACACACGCATATGCAAAGAGCAAGGGCGCTGTAGTCAGTGGGTTCCAGACGGAGACCTGTAGTGAAAGAAGTGAAGCGTGAAGTTGAAAAGGTGAGAATGTAACTCAGAGAAGTCAAATGAGAGCAGATGGGAGACATCCACCCTCTTTCCCCAATATTATAGAGGAAAGGGACTGCTTAAAGGTGGGAACACTGACAGTTTAGATTTGCAAGTTCCAGGGCAGAGGTAGAACCTGAACTTCGGGACATAGACTACAGTTCACTCTATCTACTCCACCAACGGGACTCCCCGAGTTAAAGGGAATGATAACAAGAATCTGTGTCTGTAGCGACAATTTCCCAGTAAAAGTGATAACAATCATTAAAATATTCCTCAGGTGTACTTTTACATCTAAGGCATCAGAATAGATTTGGTCATTTTTAACATGCAATTATCTTCTAAATGAACTTTGACATTCCTGAGAAGTTGCTAGTAAGAATCATTGTTTCAGATATTAAAACCAAGATACTGAGAAGATACTCTTTCTGAAAGTATCTCAGAAAATCAGAGCTTGGATTATATTCCAGAATAAAAGGTAATAAAGGAGGCTGTTAGGAATCGAATGGTATCTCCCGAAATTCATATATTGAAGTCCTAGCCCTCAGTGTGATGGAATCTGGAGATGGGGACCTCAGACAGGGATTAGGGTTAGATGAGACCATGAAAGCGGGACCCTAAAGATTGGATTCATTTCCTTATAAGAAAAGGAAAAAGCCCAAGCAACCCCTCTCCTTGTGCATGCCTGGAGAAAAGGCCCTGTGAGGACACAGTGAGAAGACAGCTGTCCGCAGGCCAGGGAGAGAGCTCTCACAGCAACCAGATCAGACGGCACTTTTTGAGATCAGCCTCTAGCCTCCAGAAGTATGAGAAACAAACTTCCGTTGTTTCAGCCGCTACCCAGTCTATGGCGGTTTATTATAGCAGCACAAGCTGACTAATACAGAGGCCAAGATCACAGTTACTGCAAACAAGTGTGCCAGGTTCCCTGGTTTCCAATCCGAATTTCCAGTATTCTATTGCTTTGTCAGATAGGGCCCCAGACTAAGTGTCCACTTTTCTCTGTATGAAAGAGAAGAGATAGGAATGAATTATTCTTGCAGGTCTAGATTATCCTTGTGGGTCTAGAAACCTGAAATGCATTCTACCATCCTCAGTGGTTTCTTGTTAACAATTCTTGACCTAGAAAATAGTTTGGATAATTATATTTTTTCAAAACTACAAAGCCCTGCTTTAGATGATAAGAATACATTTTCAAAGGAAGGGAAAAATCTGTAAAATTGGAGCCACAACCTTCCAGTTCAGAAAGTTCTTGGTCACTGGTCTATTCTGAAAATGTCAAAAAGTTTCTCATGTTCTAAAATTATGTTTTTTATTCTATTGTGGAAGGTAGATTTTTTTTAAAGCATTAGGTACTAAAAAAAGAATAAATCACTTTAATCAAAAGCCTTTTTCTAAGACATGAAATCTCTTTAATGGTATTGATATTCTGCCTTTGCAGGCTTATATTTTTGAGTCACTCCCCTGACCTTGTGTGCTCACGTTGAGGTGGAAAAATTATTTCTGGAAATTTGTTGTAAACACAAGCAACGCAGGAGTAACCAACCATGAAAGCAATTAATTAAAAGAGCTCCCACTTAATTCCATGTTTTCTACAACCAACTCTTTTAGAAAATCGCTCACATTATAGACTCAGATGCACTATTCATTAAATTTTTAAAAACTACAGCCACATACCGTTACCCCCAAGAAACTGGCATTAGTGTAGCCCCCCATCCCTGTGAGATGGGGTGAGAGCTACTTTTCTTTATCTTTTTTTCCTTTTGTGTTTTGTTGACACAGAGAGCTAGTTTTCTAAGAGCCTCAGGGTATGGTTTAATTTTGAGAAATGCTAAGGCAAAAAATAAGGTGGGAAGGGAGAAATTACAAGGAAACATATGAATATCATTATAACATTTTATATTCACAAAAAATAAGCAGAAAAAGCAACATACGGGGTAAATAAATTACCACTGACGTTTTCATAGTGGTGAAACACACAAATCATAACATCCACCCCTCTTGATACATTTCTAAGTATTGGCAACTGCAGAGACAATATTGTCCAGATCTCCAGAGTGTTTTCATCTTGGATGACTGAAGCGCTATACTCACTGAGTAACGGCTCCCGTTGTCCCCTCTGCCTAGCCTCTGGTAACCACCACTCTTTTTGTTTCTATGAGGCTATTTCAGACACTCTATATATGTGGAATCATGCAGTAGTTGTTCTTCTGTGAGTGGTTCGTTTCACTCTGCATAATGTTTTCCAGGTTCATCCATGCTGTAGATTAGGACAGGAGTGCCTTGTATTTTTATAGCTGAATAATATTCCAT
This sequence comes from Piliocolobus tephrosceles, assembly GCF_002776525.5. NCBI lineage: Eukaryota > Metazoa > Chordata > Mammalia > Primates > Cercopithecidae > Piliocolobus > Piliocolobus tephrosceles. Next base: position 160,710,030 of record NC_045438.1, read on the forward strand.
TGTATGTAAATACAGTAGTCCTCCCTTATCTGCAGTTTTGCTTTCTGTGGTTTCACTTACCCAGAGTCAACCGCAGTTTTAAAATATTAAATGGAAAATTCCAGAAATAAACAGTTTATAAGTTTTTAAATTGCACACTGTTTTAAGCAGCATGATGAAATTTTGAGCCATCCTACCCAGACCATGAGTCATCCTTTGTTAAGCAGATCCATGCCGTCCTCAGTACCCACCTATTAATCGCTTATCAGCCTTCTGGGTTCTCAGATAGACTGTGGTAACATTGCAGTGCTTGTGTTTAAGTCACGCTTGTTGTACTTCACACTGGCCCCAGAGCACAAGAGCAGCATGGGTGAGTAGGTATTTCTTATTCTCCTGCAGCAGGGTGAGTAAATGTTCTTAACATCCTTTCCCAATACTCAGAGTTATGCAGCCTTAACCTGCCCAGCATCACTTCAAGACTAATTTGGAGTTGTCAGCTCCTCTGATTAATGGCTCAGCTCCCTCCATCCCAAGGACAGATTTTACATCCCAGATTAAACTTTCTTTCCCTTCCTTTTTTTTCTTCCAAGTTTTAGTGAAAAAGCCTCTCTTCCTGGTCTGCCATTCACTTTATCTTCTATTTCTATTTCCAGCTGCTATGGTTTGAATTTGTTCCCTCCAAAACTCATGTTGAGTCACCCTAATGTGGCAGTTTTGAAAAGTGGGCCCTTAAGAGGTAATTGCATCATGGGTGCCCTGACCTCATGAATGAATTAATACATTAATGGATTGATGGGTAAATGGATTAATGTGTTAATAGATTAATGGGCTAGTAGATTAATGTGTTATTATGGTTTTGGGACTGGTGGTTTTATTTTATTTACCTATTTTTGAGGTGGAGTCTCACTCTGTCGCCCAGGCTGGAGTGCAATGGCATGATCCTGGCTCACTGCAACCTCTGCCTCCCGGGTTCAAGGGATTCTCCTGCCTCAGCCTCCTGGGTAGCTGGGACTACAGGTGCAAGCCACCTCACCTGGCTAATTTTTTGTATTTTTAGTAGAGACAGGGTTTCACCGTGTTAGCCAAGATGGTCTCAATCTCCTGACCTCGTGATCCGCCTGCCTCGGCCTCCTAAAAATGCTGGGATTACAGGCGTGAGCCACTGCACCTGGCCAGGTCTGGTGGTTTTAAGAAAAGGGAAAGAGAGACCTGAGCCACCATGCTCAGCCCCTCACTATGTGATGCCCTGCACCACCTCAGCACTCTGCAGAGTCCCCTCCAGCAAGAAGGCCCTCATCAGATGCAAACCCTCAACTTTAGACTCCTCAGCCTCCAGAACTGTGAAGAATAAATTCCTTTTCTTTAAAAATTACCCAGTTTTAGGTATGCTGTTAGAAGAAACAAAAAATGAGCTAAGACACCAACGTCCCAATGTTACTCTTTTCTAAATTGCAAACATAAGAAACAAAGTTTTGCAGTTGAAAAATGGTACACAGAAGTACATTTTGGCATGGCATGACTGCGGCGGGGAAGAAATTACTACTCTCTTTTGAAACCACGTTTTAAAGATTTCACTTGAAATTTGAAAGCAAGCAATAGGGTGTCCATAAGCAACTGTCTAGGCTACCGATTAGGTGTTAACTCTATTTTAAAGATCATGAGAACCCATCAATAACAGAAGTACAGAAATTGTGGCAGATTGTATTTTCCAAATATGGCCATAATTATCTCACACCTCACATGTTCTTCTTGCAATGTGACTTTGACAGGCCTCCCACAGACAGGTGAAATCTCTTGAGCCTGGGTAGGCTTGTAAGCGATGAAAGGGATGTTGTATGACTTTTGAGACTAGTTTGCAAAAAATGTTATGGCTTCCCCTGGTTTTCTTGGACTTCCTGCCTTTGGAGTTCTGAGTCACAATGTCAACCACCTACCTGCTCTAAGGCCTCTATGCTAGGAGGAAGCCCAAACTATCCCCTCCAGGGAGAACACAGGGAGTGTCCCTGGTGAAAAAAGAAAGATGTGAATAAAGAGAGATGTCTGACCAGCCCCAACTGTTCCAGCTCCAGCCACTGTCTGACCACAACCACACGGGAGATGGAAGCCCAAAACACCCGGCAAAGCCCTTCCTGAATTCCCAACCCACAGAAACCATAAAAGATAAGCCACTAAGTTTGGGGATGATTTGTTTCATAGTAATAGACAACTGATACAGGATTATTAACCTTTTCTCTTTCCTCTTATAAAATATTCTCTCCCATAGTCTTCTTAACATTGAGTATTGAATGGACTTGATGATTATAGGTGCCTGCCACCACGCCTGGCTAATTTTTGTATTTTTAGTATAGCCGGGGTTTCACCATGTTGGCCAGGTTAGTCTCAAACACCTGATCTCAAGTGATTTACCTACCTCGGCCTCCCAAAGTGCTGGGATTACAGGCATGAGCCACTGTGCCCAGCCACTCAAATAATTTTTAATGTGAAGTTATTTAGATCTATAGGATAGTGGTTAAGATTGCTGGCCTTGGAGTGGTTCTGCTAGATGGGAATCCCAGCTACCACTTATTAACCACGTGACCTTGGGCAACTTCCTAAGTAGGGTGAAATTGTGATTGCATCCACCCTCACCTCCATTTGAGCAGAACACCCTTGTGAAGCAAGCTAGGCAGTTCGTGTGGGAGTAAACGGCCCTCAAACTCCATGGTAGACTCTAGCTCCATGGGCTTACAGTGCCAATCATAATTCCCAACCTCATGGGCAGAGTGATGACGTCAAGCCTAAACGAATCAGTGCAGGGCATCTCCCAGACCACGTGACTGCAGATCACAGTAGAGCCAGGAGTAGTTGTAGAAGTGACTCTTTCTCCCTAGATGTAGGCGAGGAAGTATGTGGTGCTGACAGACAAAGGCAGCCATTTTGTTACCCAACCAGTAAACACCAACCAAATATAAAGCCTACCCACAGAAAGGATCAGGCCAGAGTCATTGCTAAGAAACTGAGGCAGAGCCCCAGCCAAACCACAGCAGAAACTCACTCTACCTCTGGACTTTTCAACAATGTGAGTAGACAAACCTCTATTCTCATTTAAGAAATTTTGAGTTGGGTTTTCTATTACTTAAACTTCACCACTCTGTGTCACCATTTTCTCATATATAATATAGAAATAATACTAGCAATGGGAGGCCGAGGCAGGCAGATGGAGACCATCCTGGCTAACACGGTGAAACCCTGTCTCTACTAAAAATACAAAAAATTAGCTGGGTATGGTGGCAGGTACCTGTAGTCCCTGCTACTCGGGAGGCTGAGGCAGGAGAATGGTGTGAACCCAGGAGGCGGAGCTTGCAGTGAGCCGAGATCACACCACTGCAATCTGGCCTGGGTGACAGAGCAAGCCTCCATCAAAAGAGAAAGGAAGGAAGGAAGGAAGGAAGGAAGGAAGGAAGGAAGGAAGGAAGGAAGGAAGGAAGGAAGGAAAGAAAGAAAGAAAGAAAGAAAGAAAGAAAGAAAGAAAGAAAGAAAGAAAGAAAGAAAGAAAGAAAGAGAAAGAAAAAAAAAGAAAGAATACTAACAAGGCAATGATAATACATGTAGAGTTTTTATTT
>NC_045438.1:160714010-160823725 GCF_002776525.5 Piliocolobus tephrosceles
TTTTTTTATTTTTATTTTTATTTTTTTTGTTGAGACGGAGTCTCGCTCTGCCGCCCAGGCTGGAGTACAGTGGCCGGATCTCAGCTCACTGCAAGCCCCGCCTCCTGGGTTTACGCCATTCTCCTGCCTCAGCCTCCCAAGTAGCTGGGACTACAGGCGCCTGCCACCTCGCCCGGCTAGTTTTTTTTTTTTTTTTTTTTTTTTTTGTATTTTTTAGTAGAGACGGGGTTTCACTGTGTTAGCCAGGATGGTCTCGATCTCCTGACCTCGTGATCCACCCGTCTCGGCCTCCCAAAGTGCTGGGATTACAGGCTTGAGCCACTGCGCCCGGCCCATGTAGAGTTTTTAGATCTGCACCTGGCACAAAGAAAAGAGCTTAATAAAATAACAAATATGCAAACATATAGACAGGACTAAAGCATAACTATTGTTTTATACAACTATAAAATTAAAACAAATTAATATATTAAATTCAAATAAGTACTGGCATTGAAACTATGTGGCAGTATTTGGTGATTATGTAGCCAGACAATTCAGATACGCTAATATTAATTTTCTTATGTGATATAAATTGAAACAGAAAATGTAAAATTCTCGTAGAGAACTCATGAGTTTCCTAGAATATACACACTACCATAACAGAAACCAAATATGCCAACTCAACACTCTGCCAGAACATTCCTACTGAACAGAACAGTGTAACAAAGGTGATCTGAGACCCTTTCTGGGGAAATTAAAACAGTTGAGTCTTTGTTTGTTTTTGTTTTCTATCCAGAAATCCTTCATGCCAAAATGTTACCATTCAGTACAGAAAAAGTCTCAAAAATAAACCTGAAACAATTAATGGAAGCCTGTCACGGTGGCTCCCACCGGTAATCCCAGCACTTTAGGAGGCTGAGGTGGGCAGATCACGTGAGGTCAGGAACTCGACCAGCCTGGCCAACATGGCACAATGCTGTCTCTATCAAAAATTCAAAAAATTAGCCGGGTGTGGTGGTGCACACCTTGTAGTCCCAGCTACTTGGGAGGCTGAGGCATGAGAATCCCTTGAACCCAGGGGGCAGAGGTCACAGTGAACCTAGATCATGCTGCTGCACTCCAGCCTGGGCAACAGAGCAAGACTCTGTCAAAAACATAAGAATAATAATAATAATAATAACGGAGAGAAAATTCAGTGTCACGCTACCTTTCCTAGCAACGGAAAAAGAATTGATAAAATCCTTAAGTTGAATTCATTACACTAATCTATTTAACACAGTTTTCCTCAGTGAGGATTATTGCCTTAAAAATAAGGCTACTCCTTAAGATTTTTTCATGCAGTTTTATAAGCCATTACCTTCAGAAGACAACCTGGCAGACACAACCAGCTAAAGCCAGTTTAACTCAACTCAACAGCCAGGGTGCTAGAGCCAGGAGTCATTCACACTGAGTAAATCATGCTGATTGTGTTTATTTTATTGTCTGTGTGATATATACTGAGGGTCGAACAGCTGGTAAATTTTCTTTAAAATATTTTGTATTCTTATCTACAAAACTGCATTCCACTGTTCTTTTCTTTCCCACAAACAATAGCTGTACTTGTTATGAGGATTCTTCTGGTGAATATTCCCAGCCAAAGACAACTGTGATATAGATCAGGTTTACATTTGATGGGAGACCAATGTCACCCACACTCCTTTGTCACCATGGTAATGGTGGAGTCATTTGATTCATCATAATGGAGAAGGAGCATTTGACAGATCAGAGATGCTGACTTGGGTACAAGTAAGATACTGTTTTCTTTTTCTTTTTTTTTTTTTTCTTTCTTTTTTTTTAATAGACCTTTGTTCTTGGAAGAGATGCTGTTTTGACAGCAGATCTTGGCCTAACCACAGACTGTATGTACCGGTAAGATTCAGACCTGCACAGTATGATGGACTGCTAGAGCCTATCCACTTGGAGTCTAGTTGTAGAGAGGCTAAGACTTGGCAAGACGCACAGACTTAGGCAGACGTGTGTAACCTGGATGCTAGTCTCCTCCAGTTTTGGTGTCTGTGACTCTCCCCTGGAGAGAGGGGAAATGTTCAGAGGAATCCCTCTTCCCGGGTTTGTTTTCCTACAGTGCAATCCCCACGAATGGGCTCCATGAACATGCGCCATGACGATGTCTCAATTCTCTGCATACTTCCTGGGTGGTCTCCATGCCTGTTCCAGTTATTTGTTGCTGCATAAATAAATGATCCAAAATGCAATTGTCTGAAACAACAATTACTGCTCACAATTGTGTGGGTCAGGAACTCGGGCAGGACTCAGTTGGGGATTCTTCTGCTCTCCATGCTATGTTGACTGGGGTCACTAAATGGTGTTCAGCTGGAGGCTAGTCTGGGTCTGGAGAGCCTAAGAATGTTTCTCACTAACAGGCCTGGTGCTTCGATGGAAACATTTGGAAGACTGAGCTGAGCTGGACCCCCCTTTCTCTCTGTGTGGTCTCAGGGCCTTGCCATGTGGTCTTTTTAAAACAGTAGGTGGACTTCTTGGAGTCGTGGCAGCTCAGGACCCCGAGACCAGAGTGGAAGGTGTCATCCTCTCAGAGTCAAGGCCCGGAACTGCCATAGCACCACTTCCACCACACTCTGTTGCAGAGCTGTCATGGACCAGCCCAGATTCAACGAGGAAAATGTTGACACTACCTCCTCATAGGAGAAGTGCCAAAGAAATGGCATCCATCACAAGGCCCTCCCACTGAGGATGAGCACAGACCTGGAGCCCGGATGAAGATGGAGGCACAAGAGAATGAGAATTCAAAGTTCTCATGAATGGGCTGGAAGCTGCACTCAGATTCTGCTCCCAAGAAGGTTGGGGTGGTTGGCCTCAGCCTAGAAAGGATTTTCCACCAAACATATGAAGCAGAAGCCGTGTGTTAGAAGCCACATTCTTCTTTTATGTACCTCCATGGGGCACTTTTAACAACGGCCAGCTTCCTATCCTCATGCAGTTTCTGTCATTCTCCACCACTCATCTAAACCTCCTTCAAGTTAAATAGATCAAGAACATTTTTGAGAATCTCTCACTCCTTTAAAGGCTTAACCAATCAAACAGGTCTCTACCATCTTCTAAAGCATTTCAAAATTATTCAAATAAGATGTAATGAGGTCTCATCAGAAAGGCAGATTTTTTGATCACCAAAAAAGAAGAAGGAACTTTACGTTTTAAAAAGTAAAAATACTTGGTCATATTCTGCAGAGAGCTTCAAAGGAAGAATGTTATGTCTGAACCAGAACGTGAACATAAAACTTGAAAAGATAACACGGTAACACTTGCTTGGCAATCCCATCTTCCTGATGGAAACGCAAACAGGCAAAGGCGGGGCCTTGTTTTCAAAATGGATTGTAAACACTAGGCCCTGCCGACATGCTAATTTGAAGATTATTTTATTACTGTGTACTTTTCAAGGCTAAATTGGAAACATCTGTCTTTCTGAGCATTAACTGAAGAAAGATTACAGCTGAGGATTGAGATGGCCTATCCATTTCAAGGGCTTCCGGGATGTAGGAAGCATTTTCTGCTGTGTATCTGCCCCATTATTCCACAAACCATCAATAAGAATATATTATGAGTATATAAGGCACCCAGACTCCTCTTTATAAAACGTAAGTTCATTCTTTAGGTTGCCTTCCCCTCCCACCCAAGAAAAAGCATAGGAAACTAGAAAACCTCAGGCTTCACTGGCCTAGGTACTCACATTAATCAAGTTCAGTTGGCTCCAGATCTAGACGCTCAGAGTCCGCACTTGAATAATCACCTTGAATTACAAGCTTGCCTGTCTTTCCCCAGAATCCTCCTCTCGAGTGGTCCCCAAACTCCCCACAGGGGTTCTCCATGTAACCAGGTTGTTTCTGAGCCTTTCTTTCCAGTGTCCCAAGAAGTTCACTAAAGTGAGGGTTACTGCCAACAGCTCTCCAGGCCCTCTTTCAGGGTCCACCGCCCTCTCTGACCTTCTGCCCCACTGACTGTTATTTCTCTGCCCTCTCATTGTTGCCTCCCCCTGGCCCAGTTAACTTTAGGTCCCTCCCCTCGTTCTGCCCACCAGCCTGCTATACCTCCAGCCTCCACAGCGCTCCTCCTTGGACCTATGGAAGGTGCTTCCTGATCTGCATGTCCAGCTCTTTCAGAGGAGTCTTCCCCACACCAGAGCTGTTGAGTTCTTAGGTTGGATATGATTGCTTTCTTTCTGTGAAAATCCTCTATTTCCCAGCACTCACAGGTCCTGGGGGCGCTGCTGGAGAAGAGCTGCTTGGTTGGTCCAGCACAGTCTCACCCCATACTTGAAACAATTGCACCTGGTTCCACTAAACCGAGCTATTCATCCTGCCAATTCTTCCAGCCTTCTTCCTTGTCTGTTGTTTTGTGTTTGTTTTCTCAGCAGCCAACATGTCTTCTCTTGAAATATAGCTTCATTTAGGAACCCTACTTGACAGTCAAGAATGGCTACTAGATTCAGGTAAGAGGATCCACTGCCCTGAACCCCATGATTTAAGGGCCCTTCTCTGGCTTTCTAGACATGCTCCATTCACAGGGTGATGAGTCCATAGGACTGAGGAAACATGCCCCCTCAGAGGCCATGGTCTTCTATGCTCTGGGTACCCAGAACCCTGGGATCCCTGCCCAGATGGCCCCAAGACCACTTCCAGTTGTGGATGGCCATTTTCTCCTCTTGTCTTCACAACAGTGGAAAGAGCAGGAGAGTTCCCTGTGGCCTCTTTTATATGCACACTAATCCCATTCATGAGGGCTCCACCCTCATGACCTAATCACCTTCCAAAGCCCCACCTCCTCATGCCATCACCTTGGAAATTAGAATTTCAGCATATGAATTTTGGAAGGACCCAACGGTACATTTTAAATTTCTCAAAACTGGTTCATGACTCTTGGGTCTCTCAACCACATGGAGAGTGGAAGGGTGGGGGTGCTGACAAAGGGGGATGTACAGAGAGTTCTTGACATGCTGTCTACTGGGGTAGGATGGGGATGCTCACCTCTTGCCTCAAACCTAAAGAAAATGGCGTAGTGGGACCACTTAGAAAGTGTTTAGTGTGTCCCTTGTAGTTTGGGGGACCCAAAGGACTGGTGTCTGACTTGCATTCTCTAAAGGGAGCAGGGTTAGTTCCTGAGCTGTGGGCAGAGGCGAGGAGAGGTTGCTGCACTGGCTTGGCCTGAGAGCTCTGAACTTGACATAGCAAAGGATGTGTGATGGGCAGAGGAGGGGCCATGAGTGAGATAAGGCTAGGAGGGGCTGTCTTAGATCCTGCCCCAAAAATGCTGCTCTACAGGGGCAAGAAAACCCCAAAACAAGAGTCCAGAGGGGTGTAGCAGATGCCCAGGGGATGTGAAGGGGCTACAGGGGACCAGTTAGTATAGAGATGTATTCAACTTTGTCAAGAGAATGAAGGTGAGGGATCTATGTTAATGGGGGTTCTCCCAAGAACCCATAAAAGAACCCTCAAGAGAAATACTCGGCTTTAAACATCTGCCAAGTCTGGAGCACACCAATGCTACATCCTTGAGTCACTACCAGTTAAAATTACCAGAAAGGCCACAATCCTGCCTGAGTATTAATCCAGGGGCAGGGCAGGGACCAGCTCACCACAAGGAGCCATGGGATACAAAAGCAACCTGTTTTCTGATTACCCTCTCACAAAGATAAGGGATTATATGGGATTATAGATGATGTTAAATTTAATTTACGTACACTTTTAATCAATTTTTAGCACTTACTATGCACAAGGCACTGTTAATTTTATGTCTTTTTTCTGAAATTTTTAAGTTAATTTTAGAGGTGCAGAAAAGGAAGCCCATGGAAGGAAAGCTGTCTATGCCTGTCCCTTTGTGAAGCCAGAAGCGAGGCGAGAATCCGAGTATCCAGAGTGAGCATTTGGCGTCAACCAGCTCTCCATGGCCTCATCCAAAAAACACAGCTGCATAAGGATGATGTGCTAAAGCAAGACCTACTGGAAACAGCCCTTAAGCGTTAACACATGCTACATAAAATACACAACTCGAGCTTTGCAGACTCTATTGACCCAAGAATCACATATTTACCAGGGCAGCATCCGACCATACGAAAGAGGGATGTTCACAGCATAAGGTTCTTTCTTCTCTGCGATACATTGTACATATTGTCCTATCAGCCAGGTAATTTACAGATTAAAATACATCCCACTCACAGACCTCCTGCCCTTAAAATCCATATAGTAGTCCTGCATTCAAGGGTTTAGATATTAAAGAACGATCCCAAGTGTTCATGCTTCTGTCTCTAGTCTCATCTTTCCAGACTGACCTTTTAATAGTCACACACCCACACAATCTCTCTCTCTCTCTCTCTCCTCCCCTTACCTCCCCTTTCCCTCTCCTCACTCCCCACTTCCCTGCCTTCCATGAGTCAGTCACAGTCAGTTTTTCTGTTTCTCAATCTCTCTTTGGCTTCTGTACTTTCTCCTACCACCATTCTTAGTCACCAGGAAAACTCCTTAAGCCCCAAGTCAGAGTTAGGTATTATACAAGGCCCTGCATACATTTCAATTGTCTTTTTTTTTTTTTTTTTTTTTTGAGACCGAGTCTCGCTCTGTCTCCCAGGCTGGAGTGCAGTGGTGCAATCTCGGCTCACTGCAAGCTCCGCCTCCCAGGTTCAAGCCATTCTCTTGCCTTAGCCTCCTGAGTAGCTGGGACTACAGGCACCCGCCACCATGCCCAGCTAATTTTTTGTATTTTCAGTAGATACTGGGTTTCACCATGTTAGTCAGGATGGTCTCGATCTCCTGACCTCGTGATCCTCCCGCCTCGGCCTCCCAAAGTGCTGGGATTACAGGCGTGAGCCACTGCACCTGGCCTCAATTGTCTATTTTTTGTGTGTATGTCCAAACTCTAAATTCCATGAAAGGAATTTGTCTTCCATTCATGCGCTTAACTAATAAATATTGAGTACTTTCTCTGTGCCAGCCTCAACTCTGAGTAAGACATCACTGGCACAATATAGGTACTTCCTAAAAACTGATTGACTGGATGGATGGATGGATGGATGGATGGATGGATGGATGGATGGATGGATGGAAGGGTGGATGGATGGATGAAGTGTGGCAGTTAGAAATGTGTTCAACTGCGAGCAAAAGAAAACCTAAACTGTGGCTTCAATAAATAAGGAATTTCTTTGAATCACACTGGGAGTGGCTGCACAAGGCTCTCAGAGGCTTCTGTCTTCCCATTCTCCATCCTTAGTGTGTTTTTTGAGTTGAATTGTGTCCTCCAAAAAGATTATGTTTGAGTTCTAACCCCTGGTACCTGTAAATGTGATCTTATTTGGAAATTGGGTCTTTGCAAATATAATTAAGACGAGGTCATGCTGGTGTTAGGCAGATTCTAAATCTATATGACTGATGTCTTTTATAAGAAGAAGAGAGATACAGACACAGAGAGAAAGCCACGTGACAAAGGAGGCAGAGACTGGAGCCATGAGCAATGCATCTCCAAGTCAAGGATTGCTGGCAGGACCAGGAGCTGGGGAGAACGCTGAAAGGAAGCATCCTTCCCTAGCGTCTCCAGAGACAGCATGGCCCTGCAATGCCTTGATTTCAGACTTCCAGCCTCCAGGACTGTGAAAGAATAAACTTCTACTGTTTTTATTTATTTGTTTATTTATTTATTTGAGAGAGAGTCTCGCTCTGTCACCCAGGCTGGAGTGCAGTGGTGCGATCTCGGCTCACTGCAAGCTCTGCCTCCCGGGTTCACACCATTCTCCTGCCTCAGCCTCCCAAGTAGCTGGGACTACAGGCGCCCGCCGCCATGCCCGGGTAATTTTTTACATTTTTAGTAGAGATGGGTTTTCACCGTGTTAGCCAGGATGGTCTCAATCTCCTGACCTCGTGATCCACCTGCCTCGGCCTCCCAAAATGCTGGGATTACAGGTGTGAGCCGCTGCGCCCAGTGCATAAACTTCCACTGTTTTAGGCCACCAGGTTTGCGGCAATGTGTTACAGCAGCCGTAGGACACCAAAAGAGTGTGTGACTTTCATCCTCATTGCCACAGGATGGCAACTACATTTCTAGGCATCACATCTGTGGTGTAGTCAGGAAGAAGGGGGAAAGAGCAAACATCTGATGGACCATTTCATTCTAGTCTGCACCTGGAAGAAGCATTCTTGGAAGTTCAAGCAGTGACATCATTGTACATCTCGTGGACCAGGACTGGGTCATACGGCCACCATTTAGCTGCAAGGGAGTCTGGGAAAGTGGATATTTTTGTTTTCAAATCTCTAGGCTGGGCACGGTGGCTCACGCCTATAATCCCAGCATTTTGGGAGGCTGAGTAGGGTGGATCACCTGAGGTCAGGAGTTTGAGACCAGTCTGGTCAACATGGTGAAACCCCATCTCTACTAAAAATACAAAAATTAGCCAGCCAGGTGAGGTGGCACATGCCTGTAGTCCCAGTTACTTGGGAGGCCCAGAGAGGAGAATCACTTGAACCCAGGAGTGGTGGAGGTTGCAGTGAGCCAAGATTGCACCATTGCACTGCAGCCTGGGCAACAAACAGCGAAACTCCTTCTCAGAAAAAAAAACACCTCTATAGTTGTATAGTTGAGGAAGGCAAGGGGGATTGTAAATGACCTTGGGTCTGCCGATCCACGATGGCATAACTATACTAAGCATGTCATTGCCTGCTTGGGCACTAGTGTTAATATACCTCCCAGATGAGAAACATCCTTGTTTCCTCTCTCATCCCTATGACTGAGGCTTAAGCCAGTCAAAGAGTACTGATGGAGGAAGAGAGCTGCCAGCCCAGTGCTCGCCCAGCTGGGCCACTTCCTCAGCCACCCAGGTTTTCCTCCCTGCACTCTGCTATCCATCCCTGGGTAAAGCATATAAACGATCATTGAGCCTCAAATGACACCATTCATAGACCAGGTCAGGCATGCCTATAACCCCTTCGTGTTTCATTTTGTACATCTTAAAAATGATATAGTAATACAGGCTGGGCATGGTGGTTCACGCCTGTAATCCCAACACTTTGGAAGGCCAGAGCGGGTGGATCACCTGAGCTTAGGTTCAAGACCCACCTGGGCAATATGGCGAAACCCCATCTCTACTAAAAAATATAAAAAATTAGACTGGTGTGGTGGCACGTGCCTGTAGTCCCAGATACTCGGGAGGCTGAGGTGGGAGAATCACTTGAACCTGGGAGGCAGAGGTTGCAGTGAGCCAAGATCATGCCACTATACTCCAGCCTGGGTGGCAGAGTGAGACCATCCCGAAAGGAAAGAAAAGAGGGGAAAGAAAGGGGAGGGGAAGGGAGGTGAGGGGAAGGGAGGGGAGGGGAGGGGAGGGAAGGGAGGGAAGAAGAAAAGGGAAAAGAAAAGAAAAAAAGAAAAGAAATGAAAGAAATCTATCTATAGTAATACACATTCTCCTAAAAATTCAACAATCCAAAAATTTATGCAGCAGAAATTAGAAGTCTTTCTATACCAGCACCCCTCCCCCATCATCTACCCCCATCACATGCTCCTTAGCAGCGGCAACCACTATTGAGTTTGTGTCTTTATTCCATTTGCTGTCATCCATGCATTTACACACACACAACCACACACACACACACACACACCCCGATAAACCACACATACACAGTTTGCATATTTCAAAAATAGGATTACACTGCCACCCATTTGTTTCCGTTTACAATATGTGTTGTTAGTCCTTGTAAGGATTTTCTATGGGTTATTGAACCAATCCTGCCCTGGGTGTAAGCTGTATAGTAGGAGGTATAGAGCACAGATGCATGCCAGACTCTGGGGCACATCACAATTCTGCCTCCTGCTGTTTGAGTGACCCTGAATAAACCGCTCTGTTCTGTGCTTCGGGTCCTTTGTCTGCATACTAAGGGTAATAAAAGTGCTTTCTTGCAGGGTTGTCATGGAGGATTGAGCTCATTTATGTAAAGTGCTTAGACAAGTGCCCACCCATAGAAGGCCTTAGGTAAGTATCAGCTATGAATAGCGTCAACCAAAATAACAAACAGCGGCTCCTGAAAAGATGTTTATTTGGGAGTAGAGCACTGCAATGGGAATATGGGTGCCATAGTAAAGCATGTGTGTATTCAGGGAGGTAAAGGAAGACAAAGATTTTTAAAGGGAGAAAAGGAGGAAGATTACATAATTGTTTCTGCAATAATTATCCTTGGCTACAAAGACCAATAACAAGGATGATACCAGTCTGTGGTTGGACAGGCAGTTGCCGGGCAGATGTCCTTGAGGAAGTATTTTTTGTATAGGGTTGTGATGGCCTTTGTGCAAGAAAACTTTATCCAAGAAGCTTTGTGGTTTTTTCAGTCTTTATTGTTATCAGGTACACAAGCACGAAAGCCCTCTCTTTATGGCCTTCCTCAGCTCTATTTGTTGGAGTTTTCTTAACATTAGTGACTTCATTTTGATTATGACAACTTTCACAATAGTAACAAAATATCTCCTATTTTTGCTATTATAATATTCTAACAACTTGTAAATAGTTCTGTGTGAGCATGTGTGAGTATTTCTAAAGGATACATTCCTACTCCTAGTAGTGAAATCAAAGGACAGACACATATGGGTGAAGTGGTGTTTAATACTTTATTTAGCCCCTACCTGATTACCAGTAGCAGTGGGTATCTTTTCACATGCTTGTTAACCATGCTCCACTCCTTCCCCCTTTTTCGTCTTCTGTGAATCCATCAACCATGGTTTTGGCCCATTTTGCCTCCAGGTTACTTTTCTTTTTCTTGATTTGTATCGCCTTCTCTGTATCACAGCTATCAACCTTTTTGTGATTATATCTGTTAAACATATTTTCACCCAGGGTGTTGTAGCCTTATTAGTTCATTATGCATAAGTATTAACATTTTACTAATCAACTCTGACTGTCTTTTCCTCTGGCATTTTGTGTCTTGCTTATAAGAAGGTTTTATTCTACACCAACATTATGGAAAACAGTCCTCATTATCCAAGGATAATCGGTACCAAGGGAAGATGGCTTACTGTGAGCTCCATTAAAAGGGGTAAAATGTTTTCATAACAAATAATTTTAAAAAAAAGAGTTTTGGGTTGAAATAATGAAAGAATTTTGGTTGAAATTTTATGGGGGTCATGAAATTAAATGTGTTTTAATCTTATATCTAACAAAATTTTTGTTATCATTTCAGCCATATACTAATTTTCAAAATGAACAAGAAGTAAATTAGACTTTTTCAAAAGAAGGTAACATTTCTGATAAAATGTTATGATTGTGTAAGATCATTGCCCTTATTTTTCACAGCACTGTCATTTTAACAACAACAACAACAAAATTGCCTTATTAGTTCTCCCAAGGGTCTCTCTGAATCCTTTGAGGTTTAAATCATCCCCTTTTCAAGAATCTATCCTAATTTTTTGGTCAACTTTCTCTTTTTCATTTCTCAACTTCTCTCTCCCTCTTCCGGAGCCTCATTTGCATCATGACAGCTTTTTAGGAGGGTTGAACAGTGATGATGAAAATGACCATCATTTTCATCAACTTCATGAAAAAACCTACCTCTTTTGCCAGATTGGTCTTGTCATTATGCGGGCCCTGGGTTCTGGCATTGCAGCATTGAGTGTTTACAACACCAGACTGTCATCAGAGATATTTGGCATCTGGGACACACGTTTGAGCAGGGGAAGAATTTTTTTTTGAGATGGAGTCTCGCTCTGTCTCCCAGGCTGGAGTGCAGTAGCACATTCTCAACTCACGGCAGCCTCCGCCTCCCAGATTCAAGTGATTCTCTGCCTCTGCCTCCTGTGTAGCTGGGATTACAGGCGTGTGTCACGATGCCCAGCTAATTTTTGTATTTTTACTAGAAATGGGGTTTCATCATGTTGGCCAGGCTGGTCTCGAACTCCTGGCCTCAAGTGATCCACCCGCTTCTGCCTCCCAAAATGTTGGGATTACAGGTGTGAGCCACCGTGGCTGGCTGAGCAGGGGAAGATTTTATATGTGGCCATCAAATATTTTCATGATGTGTCTATTTTTGCTTTTTTGTGTAACTAACTCTATAACTTCAGGAACTCAGATAATGAGTAGTAGGACAGTGAAGGCTCCTGGAGGCCACCATTCCATTTAATTCACCCAATATCAATATTGATTGAGGATGTCTGCCCAGCATCATTCTAGGCATAAGTGAGGACCCTTGTCAGCGGCATTCACTTCACCTGAAGCACATGCTTCTTTTCCTGTTGCAGGAACTGTACACGTGGAATGACTTCCCCACCCCACCCTAACCCACTCACACACATATACCACTGCTGCCACCCACTGTTTTTCTTCTAATAATTCCATGACAACCTTGAAAGCTTATTTCCAAAATCACTGGGATTAAACCTAGTTGGGGATTAATACCCAAACTTAATACCTGTGAGAAAGTAAAATCTTGGTCAGAGCACAAATCTGGATGTGAATGACATTACGAATGAATGGGCCTCATTCTCCCACATGACAAATTGGGGGATGGGGCCCACACGGAGAAGAAAGTGAACCCCCGCCTTCTTCCAGCTCTAGCATCTGTACTTCAGCAACTGATTACCATGAGTCAGGGACTAACTCAGGTTAGACCAAGTTCCCAGGTTATTCCACGTTAAACAGCTGTGCCTGAGTCTCGGCTCATGCTTGGCACCATGGTAAAGGGAAAAAGCCGGCAAGGCCTTGGCCTAAGCTCTCAAGGATCTTGCTATCTAGTTGTGGGGATAATAAGTAACATCACAGCAAACGTAGGAAGGATCATTTGGAAGCATGTTGGGGACAGGCCCTGTGGGGTGAGGCAGGGGACTTCACTCTGGGTTCCTCAGAACTCACGGAGCTCCATGGAGCTTCCTTTGGTGTCACCATGAGGAGGACTGGGCTCTAGGCTGACCCCCACCCACCCAAACTTAAACTGCAGCAACTGTTTTCATCAGGCTTATGTGTTAGATGCTCTTGAAGATGATTTGAAGAAAATATCCTGTTTTTAAATATTGAAAACCAGTGACCTAGAGCAGAGGTCATCAAATGGCAGCCTGGGGCCAAATCTTGCTCATCTCCTCTTTCGGTAAATGAAATGCCACTGGTGCCCGGCCACACGCCTTCATTTACCAACTGTCTCTGGCTGCTTTGTGCTACAACAGTGGAGTCAAGTCATCGCCACGGAAACTGTATGGCTCACAAAACCTAAGACAGTTACCCTCTGATCTTTCACAGAAAAAGCTTGCCAACCCCTGATTCAGAAGAAAGACGTATGACCTTGGATGAGCTCGAACTCTGGTCCATCCATGGAGGTGGTGAGTCATGGTTCAGAAGCACAGCAAGGCCAATGGCCAAAAACTTCCAGCCATCACCCAACTTTCACCCTTAAAGTTTCACTCCCTCAGTCACCTATTCAAATGCAATTATTGATAACCTATTCTCTACCTGCTCCAGGAATGCTGGAGAAGTAGGCCACTCTCGTCTTTCTTTTCTACCTGCATTCTTTCTCATAGATGAGTTACTATGGGGTAATGAAGTTTATGTTTGGAGCTCCTTCCAAGGTCTAAGACCTAATTTTTTTCTCACCCTCTGTCACCTACTTTCTGTCACTCCAGTTTCCATCACCCAGGCTGGAATACAGTGGCATCATAATGGCTCACTTCAGCCTCAACCTCCCCGGCTCAATCAGTCCTCCTACTTCAGCCTCCCAAGGAGTTGAGATTATAGGCACACCCCACCACACCTGGCTAATTTTAAAAAATGTTTTTTTTGTAGAGACAGGGTCTCCCTATGTTTCCCAGGCTGGTCTTGAACTCCTGGCCTCAAGCAATCCTTCCACCTTAGCCTCCCAAAATGCTGGGATTGCAGGTGTGAGCCATTGCACCCAGCCCCTAATTTTGTATTTTCTTATAAAGAGGGCCCTCCAAAAGTGAAATCTGCCCCCAATTATTTAACATGTTCAAGTAGGACCTGCCCTTGTCCAGCATAGCCTATTGCCTTTAGACCACCTGAGTTGGAGGACAATGAGCTCCCCACCTCTAGCCTCCATGTGGTAGCCCCTCCCTGCCAACCAGGGTCTCTTATCATGGACGGGGATCTTTTCCCAGCTCTGACACCTGCAGTTAGCTAAATGTGAGCGCTAACTTGATGTGTCAATTTGGCTAAGCCATAGTACCCAGATGTGTAGTCAAAACTTATTCTACATATTTCTATGAGGGTGTTTGGGGATGAGATTAGCATTTTTTTCCTGCCTCAGGCTTATTCCTACAAATAGCACAGGAGGATACCAGCCCCATGCAGACAGCAGCCCAAGGATCACACCAGTCTTTCTGTCCTCACATTGGCAAATGGAGCTCTCTACTCCAGAGCCTTCATGGGGGCCTGGGCACCTTTGGAAGCCTGAGCAGGAGCTGGAACTGAAGCTGGAGCTTCAGCTGAAGCCGAGGCCTGGGCCTTGGTTTGATCCTTGGTCTTGGCCTTTGGCCAGCAGAGCCTGAGACCTTTGGCAATATGGGCCTGAGCATGCTTCCCAAGCTTGGGGTGGGCAGAGTAGGCAAATCGAGCTTGCAGCTGGTGCTCTTTGGGACCCTGGGCTTGACTTCCATAGGTTTTAGGGGGGGCTTGAGAGCCTCAGCTTGCATGTTGTTGGCCTGCCTCTTCTCCAGGTCCTTCTCATTGTGCTTCTAGGTGAAGTGCATGTTCCTCAGGAACTTGGGGTTCATCCCTTTAAGAGATCAATCTTTGTGATTAGGATTTCTTGATGCATTTCTGTACTATTTTCAGGACTGGTTGTGTGTAGCGTGGTTCTTGAACTTGCCCGTGTCTGCACCATAACCCACAGTTCCTGAAGCCAAGATGAACATTTAAACCAGCAGACTTTGGATAAAGGAGATGTCCCTCCTGGATGTGAGTGGGCCAAATCCAATCAGTGGAAGACCTGGACAGAACGAAAAGGCTGGTGTCCCCCGAGCAAGAGGGAATTCTGCCAGAAGACAGCCTTTGGACTTTACCTGTAACATCAACTCTTCTCTGGATCTCCAGCCTGCTGGTCCACCCTGCAGACTTCGAAATTGTCAGCCTCCACATTTGCATGAGCTGATCCCTTGAAATAAATCTCTCTCTGTCTCCCTCTTTCTCTTTCCACACGTCCTGTTGACTATTTCTCTGGAAAAAACCCTGACAAATACAGCAAGTGAGCCCAGGGCAGATCCACACAGGTTCAAACTGAGAGAGGACGTGAGAAGTCCACATTCAGTCTCCAAGTTGGTCTCACAAGAACCTGATGCAATCAAGACTTTGTTTTTCGTTGGTTTTTTGCTTTGTTTTCTTTTTTTCTTTCTTTTTTCTTTTTCTTTTTTTTTTTTTTTTTTTTTGTAGAGAGGGGGTTTTGCCATGTTTCCCAGGCTGAACTGGAACTCCTGGGCTCAAGTGATCCATGCACCTCGGCCTCCCAAAGTGCTGGGATTACAGGTGTGAGCCACCACGCACCCTGCCACAATTAAGACTTTGATCTCCATTTCGGCACCTCTGAATCTTAAACACTTATCACAGCAATCTCAGCAGGGATCTGAAATTCACTGTGACAAAGATATAAAGGAGAGTGGCCTGTAGAAGTATTTCTCCCAGAGATATTTGGATTTCAAAAGGGAACAAAGTGTACTGGGTTTCCTAGTGGCTTTATTTTTCTTCTTTATACTTGTGTGAATTTGTCGTATATTCTTCACTTAGAAGACATTTTTCGCATTGGAAAATAAAACAAATATAAATGTACTGTGTCTCACCACTTCTTCCTCCCCCAAATCATCATTATTTTCCCTTTGTGTTTGATATTGAGCTGACCGGCGTTCTACTCTAAAGCTGAAGTTCAGCCTCCTACGTTCCTGCATGGAATCATTCAACCCGTTTTTCCCAGGTGCCTTCTGTGTTCCAGGCTCCGTAGCAGGTGCTGGGTGCTCTGGAGTCAGGCTGCCTGAGGTCTCAACCCAGTGCTGTGTGAGCTCAGTCAAGTTGCTTAATTTCTCTGTGTGTTGGGTTTTGTTGGTTGGTTTGGGATTGGGGGTTTTTATGTAGGAGAGAACAAATAATCAATGAAATGAGTTAGTGTGTGAGGCCTGGAGGACAGCCCTGGCTCCTTGGAGACACTCAGTACCCATCAGCTCTTATCATCCCAGATGCACAGAAGGGAACAGCCTTGGTGGCAGGATGGGAAAGAAGTTTGTGTCTGCCTGTTTCTATTTTCTAGGTGAAGTGGGAAGTGGCCGGGCTGTCAGTTTGAGGAAAGCAGAGAAGACAGGAAGAGGGGAGTTAAAGGCGTGGAGGGGAGTGACTGGCACCAGGCTGGGGTCTTGTGATGCTCTCTAGCCACACAGGTGTAGGAACAGAGAAAGGCTTGGATGAGTCCAGGCTGAGGTGCCCCCGGCTGCTGCGATGGCAGCCATCAGGACAAGGGATATGGCCACAGAGTGGGTGAGGTGACAAACAGAAGATGCAGACAGCAGGAATGCCGCAGCCCGCTTGCTTCTGTAGGAGGCTGCCAGGCTGTTACACGGCCAGCATGAGCCACTTCACCAGATTAGCATACAAGGAAGGCACTGTCACTTTTCTTTTTCATATTGAAACTGGCTCAGGCTGTAACACACCAGATTCGCAGGAAGGTCAACATCTCCCATTTGTGGCTTGGCACCAACTCTTCACATTGTCCAAAAACCCCCATGTGCTTATTAGTGTCTCCAAGGCCAGTCCCATCCAGTCACATGAAGCAAAACTCAGCAAATGCCCTTGGGGCTGGAGAAAACCACAGCTACCCCAAAACGAGGCTGCTCTGGAATAAGCGGCCCTGCCAGGCAGTGAGGATGGCAAGAGCCACAATCAAGTACTCTCCTCGTCTAATTCAAAGAGATCATGGGCACTACTGTGGCTTTCAAGACTTAGTGACTCTTTAAGGCAGCAAAATTCCACTTTTTCCAGGATATTTCTACCCAGGAAGTCCCACACTCAGAACAAGCCTGGATCCTCCAGATCCCACTCACAAGCATGCACCCCAGGCAGAGAGGTGCCCCACCCCGCACTACCCAGAACCTTTTTCATGCCCGTGACAATGTGGGCATCCCATGGAGCCCAGGTCACCAGGCTAGCTGCCTGAGGGAGGCCTTGGCGCTCCCTTCCGTCAGTAGACCCGCCTCAGCAGGCACTATCTCCAGATGTAGAGGTCGGCGCTCCCTTCCGTCAGTAGACCCGCCTCAGCAGGCACTATCTCCAAATGTAGAGGTCGGGATAATGCTCAACCTCAAAAAGAAAAGATTGGGGTTTCATTTCTTTCCTCAAAGGAGGTTCCTTATCTCCCTACAGTTGAGGGAGGGACCAAATACAGGGACAGCCTCTTGAAGTCACCAAAAAGGCCCTGGCCCACCCCTCTAGGACAAAGCTTGCTGCACATCCACAGAAACAAATGTATTCACCTGATTCTTCCCAGGACAGAGAAAATCTGCCTTGCTGTCCCCTTCCAGACAGAGAAACAATGAGCAATGGCAGCTCCTGTCCACATAAATAAGTAATCAATTATAAGTATACAGGTCAGAGAGAGCATGTGCCTTCTTTTCGAAATTGAATCGCCTTGGACACTGGTCCTCATTCATTCATCTGACAAATTTCTGTGGCGTGTCCATCATGTGCCAGGCACTGGGATGCAGCAGGGAGCAGAAAAACCAAGTCCCTGTGCTTGTGAAACTTACACTCTCATAAGCTATGTTAGGTTAGTTACAAAGCGCTACAGGAGAAAATAATGGAAGGGGAGAGGGTAGGAAAAGTACAGTTTTAAATAGGGGGGCCTGGAAGAGCTGCTTTGAAAAGATGACTTTGGAATAGAGGACCAGAGGACCTGAAGAACGAGATTTTCAACAGGAGGAATAGCGAGAACATGAGATGGGGCCGAGCCTCATGCAGCTGGGGAGCAAGGAGTGGAGGCAGGATGGGTGAGGGAGGCTGCGGTGGGAAGTGAGGTTAGAGCGAGGGGCGGGCACAGACCACGCGGGCCTTTTAGGTCTTGATGAGAAATTTGGACTTTCCTCTGTGCGAGATGGGGACCCGCTGGAGGGTTCTGAGCTGAGAAGTGACATGGTCTTACCTTCATTATTGCAGGACCATGCAGGCTCCTGGCACCTACACAGAGAAATAGACAAGAAGGGAGACAAGCTGGAAGCATAGTGACGCAGAAGAAAGTTTTCCGATTATCTGGGATGATACTGGCTTTGATTAGGCTGATGGTAAGTGTGGTAATAAGAAATGGGAAAACACTGAAATCAGTAGAATTTGCCAATGGATGGATTAGAGGCGGATATGAGAAAAAGAGTGAAAGATGAGCCACTGGAAGAATAAAATTGCAATTTACTGAGATGAGAAAAACCAGAGAAAGGCTGGTTAGGATGGGAAGTGGAGAAGATCCAAAAATTGCTGTTAAATGTATTTGCTTCCAGATGCCAATTAGACTGGGTATACAAGTGGTGGTGCCCAGTCTGGAATTCAGGGGGAAAAGCTGGTGGCGTTTGAATTAGTCAGTATAAAAAGGACTTAGGCGGGGCATGGTGGCTCATGCCTATAATCCCAGCACTTTGGGAGGCCAAGGTGGGAGGATCACCTGAGGTCGGGAGTTTGAGACCAGCCTGGCCAACATGGTGAAACCCCGTTGCTACTAAAATTACAAAAATTAGCTGGGCGTGGTGGTGAGCGCCTGTAGTCCCAGCTACTCAGGAGGCAGGAGAATCGCTTGAACCCGGGAGGCAGAGGATGCAGTGAGCCGAGATCGGCCACTGCACTTCAGCCTGGGCAAGAGTGACTCAGTCTCAAGAAAAAAAAAAAAAAAAACAAAAGCGGAGGTGGGGGGCTTAGGGAGAGAATGCAGACAGAGAAGAGGTGGAAAGAGTGAACCGTGGGCATTACCATGCTTAAAACTCAGAGATAAGAGGAGGAACGAGCCACAGATGCTGAGAAGGAACGGCCTGTGAAGTGGAGGGAGAACCAGGAGAGAGCAACGCCACCTACGGTCGGGTCACGGCGAAGACTGAGACTCCGCCACTGGATTTGGCAGTGTGGAAACCATTTCTGGCCTTAGCCGAGAGTCTGAGTGGAGTGTTGGGGCAAATCTGATTGGGAAGAGACTCAAGAGATCAGAAAACAGAAAGTGAGGACGACAAGTAGAGAAACCTCTTTTGAAGAGGCTTGCCATCCAGGAGAGCAGAAAAGTGGAGTGGTAACTAGAGAAAGGTAGGGCTAAGCGAAGGTCTTTGTTGTTGCTTTAAGATATTCTATTAGCAGGTTTGAGTGCCTGTGAGAATGAGTCAATGGAGAGACGACGGTCGGTGACGCAAAATAGAGGGAAATATTATGAACAACATCTTTGAGCAGGTGAGAGGGAGCGGTCGCCAGCACACAAGAAGAGGTGATATTCTTAGCTCAAATGCAGAATAATTCATCCATTGTACCAGGTGAGATGAATTGGAAAATTGTTAGGCTTTTATAAGTTCGCAGAATTTATGCACGTGTTTCTTTTCAACTTTTTGCCATAAGGTGGCAGTAGCCAGCTGTGTATGAACCAAACGACCCCTAGTGAACACCTTTGGGAAAATGGCAAAGGCTAAAGTCGATTTTGAGTATATGTTTTTAAAGACATGGCAGGTATTCTGAAGAATGTGCTCCTCATCCTTCCGGCCTCATTTTTTTTTTTTTTTCTTTTGAGATGGAGTCTCGCTCTGTTCCCCAGGCTGGAATGCAGTGGTGCAATCTCGGCTCACTGCAACCTCCACCTCCTTAGTTCAAGTGATTCTCCTGCCTCAGCCTCCCAAGTCGTTGGGATTTCAGGCCCGGCCTCGTCTTAAACAGCATCTTTCCAGTGAGCCCTTCCCTGTCCAGCCTCTCTCCAGGTAGGTCCATAAGGCTTTCTGGAGGAGGTGATAACTGTTCAGACTCCGAAAGCGAAAGGTTGTCATGGAGGCAGAGGGAAGAGCTCGAGGGAGGAATTCAGCCAGTTACTTAGGCAACTGTAAGTGGGGCTGGTCTGAGGGCAAAAAGAGGCAGAAAAAGCAATGAGGAGATGGTTGTAGTAGTGTAGGCAAGAGATGTTTGCCACTCGAACTAGGCAGGGTAGCAAGATACTGTGATTTACAATAAACATATATTTGGCCTTTGTCCCATTTCCGAGCCATAGCTCCCAAACTCGGAATCTCCAGTGATAGGGGTCTCTTTGTATCTAATGAGCTGACAGGTGGCTGGGGGCTCCTCGATGGCCTCAGGATGGGGGCTAGTTACCAGGGGAACTGGCAGCATCATGACATGGTTGGAACCTTCAGCCCTCCCTGTGCCCCATTTCTGAAAAGGGGAGGGGGACTGAAAGTAGGGGGCCAGTGATATCATCGATCATGCTTACTTTTATTTATTTTTTATTTTTTATTTATTTATTTATTTATTTATTTGAGACAGAGTCTCACTCTGTTGCCAAGGCTGGAGGGCAGCAGCAATCTTGGTTCACTGAAACCTCCGCCTCCCGGATTCAAGTGATTCTCGTGCCTCAGCCTCCCGAGTAGCTGGGACTACTGGCACCCACCACCATACCTGACTAATTTTTGTATTTTAGTAGAGACAGAGTTTCACCGTGTTGGCCAGGCTGGTCTCGAACTCCTGACCTCAGGTGATCCACCCGCCTCAGCCTCCCAAAATGCTGGGATTACAGGTGTGAGCCACCACACCCGGCCCATGCTCACTTTTTGAAGCTTCCATAAAAACTGAAAAAGGGCCGGGCACGGTGGCTCAAGCCTGTAATCCCAGCACTTTGGGAGGCCGAGACGGGTGGATCACGAGGTCAGGAGATCGAGACCATCCTGGCTAACATGGTGAAACCCCGTCTCTACTAAAAAAATACAAAAAACTAGCCGGGCGAGGTGGCAGGCGCCTGTAGTCCCAGCTACTCGGGAGGCTGAGGCAGGAGAATGGCGTAAACCCGGGAGGCGGAGCTTGCAGTGAGCTGAGATCCGGCCACTACACTCCAGCCCGGGCAACAGAGCGAGACTCCGTCTCAAAAAAAAAAAAACTGAAAAAGACTGGGTTCAGAGTTTCCTTTTGGGTTGCTGAACACAGCTACATTCAGAAGGGGCGGTGCACTCTAACTCCATGGGGACAGAGGCTCCTGTGAGTGGGACCCTTCTGAACCTTGCCTTGTGTCTCTCTTCATCTGGCTGTTCATTTGTAGCCTTTAAAATATTCTTTGTAATAAATCTGCAATAGCAAGTAAAGTGTTCTCCCATGTTCTATGAGCTGCACTAGCAAATGATCAAACTGGAAAGCGGATTGTGGGAATCCCCAATTCATAGCCAGTCTGTCAGAAGTACCAGGGGCCCAGACTTGCATCTGACTGTATCTGAAGCGGGGATTGGTCTTGTGGGACTGAGCCCTTAACTTGTGGGATCTGATGATAACTCCAGGTAGACAATGTCAGAAATGAGTTAAATTGTAGGATGCCCAGCTGGTGCCCCCAGAGAAGTGACTTGTGGGGAAAATCCACGCACATCTGGTCACAAAAGTGTTCTGTGGTGAGAGTCTAGTAAGAGAGAACAGTCCGCTGGCTTATTCTTACTAAAACAGGAGTAAGTATGGAAAGATGGGGTGGGTTCGGTACAGGTTGAGTTTCCTGTATCCGAAATGCTTGAGACGAGAAGCCTTTCCAATTTTTGGTATTTTTCAAATTTGGGGATATTTACTTAAGCAGATTGAGATATCTTGGGAATGAGACCCAAATCTAACATGAAATTCATTTACATTTCATATATACCTTATATGCATAGCCTGAAGGCAATTTCATACAATATTTCAATTAATACCATGAACGAAACAAAGTTTTGACTGAGACCTATCGTATGAGGTCGGGTGTGGAATTTTCCTCTTGAGGCTCAAGAGCATGTCAGTGCTCAAAATGTTTTGGATTTTGGAGTATTTCAGATTCCAGATTTTCAAATTAAGGGCACTCAACCTGTACAAGACACTTAGGAGGTAATCTACAGTGGTAATGGAAAGTGGGGAATCGAGAATGGCTCTCAGGTCCCTCTTTTTTTTTTTTTTTTTTTTTTTTTGAGACAGGGTCTTACTCTGTCATCCAGGCTAGAGTGCAGTGGTGCAATCTCAGCTCACTGCAGCCTCAACCTCCTGGGCTCAAGTGATCCTCTTGCCTCAGCCTCCCCAGCTGCTGGGACTACAGGCCTGTACCACCACACCTGGCTAATTTTTCATAGAGATGGTGTCTTGCTATGTTGCCCAAGTTGGTCTTGAACTCCTGGGCTCAAGTGATCCTCCAGCCTTGGCCTCTGAAAGTGCTGAGATTACAGCCATGAGCCACTGCACCTGGCCAGCTCTCAGGTCTTTAGCATGATCGAAAAGGAAGATGGGGACGTGAACCAAATGCAGAAAGACAAAGTGAGGAGGCAGAGGTTTGACGGAAGGGTGGTAACTGTAGTTTTGCAGTGTGGAGTCAGAAGTACGCGGAGAGCACTAGGAGAAGCTGTGCTATTTTACGCATAGACGCGGCGCTTGGAGGAGAGGTCTGGGCTGAAGTCATGGAATTGGTTGTCAGCATAGTTAAAACATAAGAGTGGGTGACAGCTGCTGGGCAGAGCATGCAGAATGAGAGAGAACACCAATCCAAGAATCCTCAATATTTAAAGATGGGCAAAGGACAGGAAGTCCATCCAGAAAGAACAGTCGAAAAGAACCGAGAGGAAGTGAAGCTGTGGGAACCCAGGCAACAGTGGCTTTCAAAAAGGAGGCCATATTAGCTCTCTGGGGCTGCCATGGGAAATAGCACAGACTGGGTGCCTTCAGCAATGGAAATCTATCTTCTCACAGTGCTGAAGTCTGGAAGTCCAAGATCCAGGTGTGGGCAGGATTGGTTCCTTCCAAGGTCTGTCTCCTTGGCTTGTAGATGGCGTCTTCTCCCTGTGTCCTCACAGGGCCATCCCTGTTTGCATGCATGTGTCCCCATCTCCTCTTCTTATAAGGATACCCGTCAGATTGGATTAGGGCCTACCCTCATGACCCATTTTAACACAATTCCCTCTTTATTTTTATTTTTATATATTTATGTATTTTAAGATAGAGTTTCCCTCTCTCACCTAGGCTGGAGTTCGGTGGCGCAATCTCAGATCACTGCAACCTCCACCTTCTGGGTTCAAGTGATTCTCGTGCCTCAGCCCCCTGAGTAGCTGGGATTACAGGCACGCACCACCATACCCAGCTATTTTTGTATTTCCAGTAGAGACGGGGTTTCACCATGTTGTCCAAGCTGGTCTCGAACTCCTGACCTCACGAGATCCGCCCTCCTCGGCCTCCCAAAGTGCTGGGATTTCAGATGTGAGCCACCGTACTGGCTAACAATTACCTCCTTAAAGACCACGTCTTCAAATATAGTCACAACCTGAGGTACAGGGGGCTAAGATTCTAACATATAAAATGTAAGGGGGTGGGGGGTACAAAACTCAGCACATAAGGGAGGGTAGAGAGAGGGTACCTAGAGTCCAACAGTGCAGGAGGCCCAGTAAGTTAAAGGTGAAAAGGATCCTTTTAGTTTAGCAATGCAGAAACTGTTGGTGATGTCAGGCATGCTTCCTGAAGCCAGATAGTAGGTGTTTATACAGGAAGTCCTTGAATGGAAAAGAATACTCTTTGGAGAAATGTAAGTAAATTCATTTGCATAGGGAGTTTAGAAATGTAATTGTTAATACCTCTGATGACTTTTCTCACTTGTAAAGCAAGATATAAGGATATTTATTACCAAAGAGTTGAAATGTTACGAATATTATGAGATGATCTCTAGAGCAGAATGATTTCATTTACTGAGCAATTTTTTAAACTTTTGTTTTAGGTCCAGGGATACATGTGCCAGTTTGTTACATAGGTATACGTGTTACAGGGGGTTGTTATACAAATTATTTCATCACCCAGTTACTAAGCCTAGTATCCATACTGAGCACTTTTTATGTGCCATTTGATTCATTGAATCCTCACAACAAATCGATGAAGTATTCTTTGTTATTTTGATTTCCGAGTTGAGGACTTGAGGCTCTGGGGAGTCAGGAATTTCCCACACTGACATTGCTGCCAGCGGCGGGGCTGGGAGTCAAACTCGCAACTGTTTAAAAGCTCCTGAGCCTCCACCCTGAACCACTTCACTGTATTGTCCGCATTTAGACAGTCATCAAATGAGAGACAGATTGTTTGCAAAAAGTTTGTTTGTAAGTAATTTGCTTGGATCTTGGAATACTTTTTCCCATGAAAATTTGATCTGTGGTAACTAGGTCTCCACCAGCCCACAGACACAGTTTAAAGCAAAATGTACAAGAAATGCCATTTACATACTACCAAAAAGAGAAAAATCCAAGGCTTCTGCCAAGCTCGTGATTTAAAAAAACAGTAGGCTGGGCACGGTGGCACATGCTTGTCATCCCAGCACTTTGAGAGGCCGAGGTAGTCGGATCACTTGAGCCTAGGAATTTGAGACAAGCCTGGGAAACGTGGTGAAACCCTATCTCTACATAAAATATAAAAATTAGCCCTGTGTGGTGGTGCATGCCTGTAGTCCCAGCTACTTGGGAGGCTGAGATGGGCAGATTGCTTGAGCTCAGGAGTTTGTGGCTATGGTGAGCTACGATCATGGCACTGTACTCCAGCCAGGGTAACAGAGTGAAACCCCAACTCAACAAAAATAAAAATGAAAAAGTGTTATATTCAAAGAGCCTAGAAGAGTACTCAGCGCATATAAGCCAATTACTACACGCCAGTCACCAGTTTAAGTATTTTACGTGTATTAACTAATTTTCAATAACATTTTCTGTTTATCTCAAAATTACATTTATGAGTCAAAACATTCCCCAATCGTGGCCAATGCATGACTTGATTCAAGCAGGAGTCAGAGGAAAGGAATGGGGATCCATAAGGTTATGGGGGATAAAGAAACAGGAGTTTCAGGACGAAATATTCACACACATGCCCCAAGGCATTCCCTACTTACTTTCATATCGACATTTAATCAAGTTCTAGCATTTAAGAAAAATTTTTAAAGTTTCTTGCACAAGAATATTCTTGCTTTGCTGTTTTTGTTTCACAACATTCCAACTCTTTGATAACAAATATCCTTATATCTTTCTCTCTTCTCTCTTTTTCCAAAGATAGATAGATTAGATAGATAGATGATAGATAGATAGATGATAGATAGATAGATATGGAAACAGATAGTAGGTAGATGGATAGATGGATAGATCATTTGGTCTGTTTCTCTGGAGAACCCTGCCTAATACAGTGTGACAAAGATTGCCCGTGATCAGCAGTAACGCTGTGAGAGTGAAGGACAGAGGCGACAGGAAAGCTTATCTACTACAGGGGACAGGGTGGGGAAGGGTCAATGCCTGCTCATGCTATACTTGGAGCCAGTAACCAGTTAGACACGCTAAACCAAGGGGTGCTGGAGAAGATGAGGAGGGTCCCTTCTGACTTGGGGTTTAGGTGGGTGGAGGGAGGGGACGTGCAATACACAGGTAAAAAATATTAAAGAAGCCAGGCACGGTGGCTCATGCCTAATTCCAGCACTTTGGGAAGCCGAGGCAGGCGGATCACAAGGTCAGGAGTTCAAGACCAGCCTGGACAGCATGGTGAAACCCCGACTCTACTAAAATAATACAAAAATTAGCTGGGCATGGTGGCACGCACCTGTAATTCCAGCTAGTTGGGTGGCTGAGACAGAAGAATTGCTTGAACCCAGGAGGTGGAGGTTGTAGTGAGCTGAGATTGCACCACTGCACTCCAGCCTGGTGACAGGGCAAGACTCTGTCTCAAAAATAAGAAAGAAAGAAAGAAAGAAAGAGAGAAAGAGAGAAAGAGAGAAAGAGAGAAAGAGAGAAAGAAAGGAAAGAAAGAAAGAAAGAAAGAAAGAAAGAAAGAAAGAAAGAAAGAAAGAGAAGGAAGGAAGGAAGGAAGGAAGGAAGGAAGGAAGGAAGGAAGGAAGGAAGGAAGGAAGAAAGAAAGAGATTAGCATTCACAATCTAGGGAGTCCCTTCCACGGGTCTCTCAAACCTTCAGGCACTACTCAGTCGACACCTTTATGACCATCATCTTTATTCCTCCCTTAATGAATTTTGTCAGCTCTTTTGAGGTGTAACTTACAGACAATAACATCCACCAATCTTAAGTAAACAATTTGATGAGTTCTGGCAGATGCATGCAGTCCTGCTGCCATCATAATATGGAATATTCCAGCAGCCAAAAAAGTTCCCTCGGGCCCGTCTGCAGCCAATCCCCTCCCCCGAGTCCCTGGCAAGCACTCTGCTTTCTATCACTGTAGCTTTCCTTTTTAAAGAATTTCATGTAAGTGGAATCATACAGGTGGCACTCTTGCACCTAGCTTCTTTCACTTAGCATTGCATTTTGGAGATTGATCCGTATGGTTAGATGTATCAATAACCCCTTCCTTCAGTTTGCTGCATAGCGCTCCCTTGTACGGATAAACCAAATTTGGGTTCCATTTGCCAATTGGACTTCTGGGTTTGTTTCCGGTTTTTGTCTATTATGAATAAAGTTGCTGTGAACATTCAAGTACTGGCCTCTGTGTGGACATATGTTTTCATTTCTTTTGGGTAAATAACCAGGAATGAGATTGCTGGATCACATGGTAAGTGTATATTAACGTTATAAGAACCTGCCAAACTGTTTTCCAAAGCAGCTATGTATGATTTTTAACTTACAACAGGAGAAAGTAGGGAAAGGAGCCAAAACTTTGCAGTTGTTTAAAATCTACAGGAAAAGTGCTTAAAGGGGGAAAAGCAGTTTGGGATTAGCAGTGGTTTCCACGTCTATGTGCTGTTCTTTTCTATGGGCCACCAATTTTGATTTTGATTTTGATTTAAGAGTTGATCGTACTTTAACTTCTTCAAATTAACGTAATGTGGGACAGGTATGACTATTCTCTGACCTCCTATTCAAGCACACCAGAAAATCATGCATTTTAAAAACATTGTTTAGGTCAAATTAATTTTGGCTAGGTGCCCACCTTCCCGGGCTGGAGGGAAACTCAATCTCAGCCATTTTTAGGGTTTTAAACCTTCTTATCTCCAGAGAAGTGGAATGGAGCCAGCGGCCAAAACAAAAGAAAGGGGTCCTGCAGTCGACAGTCGCTGGCACATCTGGGCTATCAGTCATCCAATCCTTAGGCCACTCGTCTGTGCTAGAGACTTGCTAGGGTGGTTCTGCCTATCTTAAGGGACTGATGACAATGGGCTCCTGTTGGTCTCTATAGTTGCAAATGTCCAGCATCCTTGATATTCCTATGAGATTCCTGGGGTACAGGAATGCTATTAGGCAAGGCTGGGGACCTGCAACCAGTTCCCCTTTGAGGCTTTGTGTGCCACCCTGAGCACGGGATACAGTTCCCAAAGAGGTGTGTAAATAAAAACCAGGGAGGCCGGGCACAGCGGCTCATGCCTATAATCCCAGCACTTTGGGAAGCAGAGGCGGGTGGATCACCTGAGGTCAGGAGTTCCAGACCAACTTGGCCAACATAGCAAGACCCCATCTAATACAAAAATTAGCTAGGCACTGTGGCTCATGCCTGTAATCCCAGCTACTCGGGAGGCTGAGGCATGAGA
Organism: Piliocolobus tephrosceles; assembly: GCF_002776525.5. Classification (NCBI taxonomy): domain Eukaryota; kingdom Metazoa; phylum Chordata; class Mammalia; order Primates; family Cercopithecidae; genus Piliocolobus; species Piliocolobus tephrosceles. The sequence continues at coordinate 160,741,689 of NC_045438.1, forward strand.
ATCGCTTGAACCAGGGAGGCAGAAGCTACACTGAGCCGAGATCGTGCCGCTGCACTGCACTCCAGCCAGTGTGACAGAGCTAGACTCTGTGTCAAAACGAAACAAAACAAAACAAAACGGGTGAAAGGAGGCCTTGGAGATAACTCCCCTTTTCTAGCCAAGTAACCTGGAAATATAAAAGAATACTACGCAAAATATCCTGCCAATATGTCCGTGACATGGCTAAAAATATTAATGTTTTTGAAAGTTGACAAAATGAACACATACAACTACTAGAAATACTGATACCAAATGGAAAATAATTAACTGTCAACTCATATTCTGCCTGCCAATATGACCATACCTTTCAGAAGACCCGTTAGTCCCCTGAGCGGCCTTCAAATTACTCCCCCAGAATAACAAAGTTCACAGCCTGGGCCTGGTTGAAGCTGAGAGGAGAATGTGAAGACCAAATGAAGCCACTCCTAGAAAGGAGAGTCATCTCTGGCAGAAACAGCGACCTGGGCTGGGCTTTGGGCTTTTCTCCTCTATAGACATGCCCTTTTGAGCTTGGATTTTCTGATTTTTCATGCAACAGAGAGAGTAGAAAGTAGACTTGGGTAGAGACGTTGAGAAAGCTTTGAAAGAAGAAACTGCAGTGGTACATATGATGTGGGTGCATGGTGTATTACAGGTGGCTAATTGTCCGCACATCCAGGGTGATGACCATCAACTGTGCTTGCCACAGTGACTCAATGGACAGTCACGAGATCCCTCTGCCGAGCACTTATGGATTGATGGCAATGGAACCTCACTGGTCAAGGTGGCTTTCAAGAGGCCTGTGGGCCATGAGCTGGCCTATCTGACTCCATTCAAATGCTCATGGCCCAGAGCTCCTCACCTCCATTTTGCCAGATCCAGTGACAGTATTGATCCTCATGGCATGGAATCCGTCGGCAGTTCTACTCACAACTGATGGATTTTCTTCGTGGCACACCCTCTTCTCTTTGCTCTGGGACATCACCTGGCTTTTCTCATTTGTCCCTGGCCCCTCCTCTTTGCTGGCCATAATTCCACACTTAACCTCTAAACGGTAGCATCCCGTGCAGCTCAGCCCTCTTCTCCACAGTCGTGCGTGGCAGCCTCCATGGATATCTGTTTTAGGTACACCTCCTTCCTCAGCAGCCCCTCCCTCTTCTGCCTTCTGCAGTTTGGAAGTCACTTGTGCAATTTGCTGGAATTTCACTGACTTATTTCTCCAAGGTAGTGTTTCTGTGGAGGGTGGAGTTAGGAGTTACTGGAGGCTAGATGCTGCTGAGCCGTCTGTTGGATTTTCCCTTCTTGCCTGTAACTGTAAACCATCCCTTTCCTTCACCTTATTGCTGCTGACGAGTATTTGCTGACTCTTCCTCTTTGGTTGTTCACACTGTTAGGTTTTGCAGGGAGGAAGGTTATGAGATTGGACTTCCCTTTGTCAATTTTAATCAAAAGTTAGGGACCCAATGAATATGTTTTCTTTATATTAAAAAATCTTTATTAAAAGAAGTACATGGCCAGGCGAGGTGGCTCACTCCTATAATCCCAACACTTTGGGAGGCCAACATGGGAGGGTGGCTTAAGGGCAGGAATTCAAGACCAGCCTGAGGAACATTGTAATACCCTCAACCCTACAAAAAATTTAAAAGTTAGCCTGGCATAGTGGGGTGCACTTGTGGTCCCATCTACTCAGGAGGCTGGAATGGGAGGATCACTTCAGCCTGAAAGTTTGAGGCTGCAGTGAGCTATGATGGCTCCACTACACTCCAGCCTGGGTGACAGAGTGAGACTCTGTCTCACTGAAGGAAGGAAGGAAGAAAGAAAAGAAAAAGGGAGAGAGAGAGAGAGAGAGAAAGAAAGAAAGAAGGAAAAAGAAAAGAAAGAAGAAAGGAAAGAAGAAAGCAAGCAAGAAAGAAGAAAGAAAGCAAGAAAGAAAAAGAAAAAGAAAGGAAAGAAGAAAGAAAGAAGAAGGAAAGAAAGAAAGAGAAAGGAAGGAAGGAGAGACAAAGAAAGAGAGAGAAAAAGAAAGGAAGAAAAAATAAAATAAAATGTAAAAGGGATTTCTACAGTAACTCATAAAAACAGTCTATAAATTTCCTTCCTGGATCTTATCATCGCTTGTGATTATATATTTATTTGGGGAATAATATTTTAATTTTCTCCCATTTGTTGAAAACTCCATGAAGGCAAAGACTATATCTGCATTGTGGCCTCAGTCATTTGCAAAATGCCTGACACATGATAGACATATATAAAGTATTTCTTGGGGTGAATAATGAATGAGTTTATCAGTCAGCCAGCCAATCAAGTAGTTAATCTACTTCTAGGACCAGTTTATTCCCTCTCATTCATAGTATCATAGCCATGCCCCCACTACATTGGGCTCTGTGTGTGTGTGTGTGTGTGTGTGTGTGTGTGTGTGTGTGGTTAGCATTAACAGCCAATGCTATTTGAGTAAAATGTACTTGTGATATGCCAGAAACTCTGCTACAAATCAAAGTGATTAGATTCAAAGAGTGAATCCTTTATATGCCTTTGTCCTCAGACAGCTTGAAGGCCTGAAGAGACAGTAGCTGGTGAGTGCCACATCAAAAGTATAGGCCAAACTGTGGTCTATCCATAGGATGGAATATGATTCAGCCTTAAAATGGCAAGAAATTCTGACCCACACTACTACATGGATTCACCTTAAGGACATTATGCTCAGTCAAATAAGTCAGGCACAAAAGGACAAATACTATATGATTCCACCAATACGAGGTACCCAGAGTAGCAGATTCAGACAAAGGGAAATAGATTGCAGGTTGCCAGGGGTGGGGGAGCAAGCAGGAGGAGTAAACAGGGAGTTAATGTTGAATGAGTATTGGGTTTCAGTTTGGAAAGATGAAAAAGGTCCTGGTGGATGGATGATAGTGATAGTTGCACAACAGTATGATGTATTTAATGCCACTGAACTGTATGCCTAAAATGGTTATGTTATGTATATTTTACCAAATTTTTTAAACTTAAAAATAAAGTATAGGCCAAATGCTATGGGAGCTCAGAGGAAACTTCTGAGAGGATTCTGATGCCAGCTACTGAGGTAACATACATTTTTAATCTAGTATAGTGTATTAACTGAGATCATATGGGGGGAGGGGTCATTTTCATGAATTTAATAACACAATTGGTAAAACTAACAAGAGAAGAAAAATGTGTTTCTCAAAGTGTTTCTCCTGTGTAAAGATGTTTGGAAGTTCTTCCTCAGCAGGCTTGGGCACTGATATGATTTGGTTGTGTCCCCACCCAAATCTCATCTTGAATTCCCACTTGTTGTGGAAGGGACCCAGTAGGAGGTGACCAAATTATGGAGGCAAGTCTTTCCTGTGCTGTTCTCGTGATAGTGAATACGTCTCATGAGATCTGATGGTTTTATACAGAGGAGTTTCCCTGCACAAGCTCTCTCTTTGCCTGCTGCTGTGCATATAAGACATGACTTGCTCCTCCTTGCCTTTCACCATGTTTGTGAGACCTCCTCAGCCATGTGGAACTGTAAGTCCGTTAAACCTGTTTCTTATGTAAATTGCCCAGTCTCGGGTATGTCTTTATCAGCAGTGTGAAAACGCACTAATACAGGCACCGTCTCTGAACAGCAGTCTCAAATTCCGACCTTGATTTTGAATCGTCCTGACTGCATGGACCACTGTTTCCATGTCAATCTGAGCACGACACCTACCATATATCCTGTGACTGTTCACTTCTAAAGAGATTTGCCAGGCAGAACAGAGTCACTCAAATTACATTTGCTGCTTCTGAATCACAGTATTTTCCCATTTTAAAAAAGCCAATTTCACATTATATTGTCAATTCCAACACGTGCTTAACCATGTGATGAGCTCAAGCATCCCAAGTGTTCCAGGAGGATGGAAAACATTCACCCTGCACATATGGATGTGGCCATGAGCCAAAAGGAAAACACCGAGCCAGGGGTGCTCAAAGGAAGGTGGAGGTTCCCTTTCATGAGAACCATGCTTTGGTAGCGGGGGCGGTTGTTGTTATTTAAAATGATGTCCTTGGAGCTGGATAAATAGTAAATGATTCTTTTGTAGTTCATAAGCATGATGACTGGGTTTTCACATGCATTTGTGAGATGTGCTTCCCTCCAGTCTTGTTACCACATTGGCATATTACCCATCTGATGTGAAAATATGTATTATTATTACACATGTTGCTCTTACCCATTGCCTCTTTTTGCCTGCCACATTCTGGTCTACTCTTTCAGCCTGGCACATGAGCTGGTTATTCCCCCCAAATGAGTGCAGTACAATGGACCATGGGACTCAAGGTGCCCCAAATAAAGGAGCTCCCCGAACAGTATCTGCCGTCAGTGTAGCACAGCTCATCCTAGAATGAGTCTCGCAATGAGGGAGCAAAACACCGTGAGAGCTGACTTGTTCCATCTGGTTACATCATGTTCCAATGGTGGAGTTCCATTTTAGCTCCTTTTATGTTAAATGTTCATAAAATGCAATAAAAACTTCTCCTCTGAGACAGTCTTTTTGAAAAACACAAAAGAAACCGTGGATTTACAACCTGATAATTCAATTTCTCTAGGCATGAAATCAATGTTATCACCTTTGCTGAACTGGAAGCTCATTTATTTTCTACCTTGATTTTAATATCTCTAGGATGAAATCCGAGCATTTACTGTGTCTCCAAGACCACCTTTCACATTGGAAAAATCTTTTATCAAACTAAAAATGTTTGAAGGTTTGTCTCCCCGCAGGTGAAATTCAGCTGTCTTTCTGTTGCATTTTGTTTGGGTCACATGCATGTTTTTGGGGCAGCAACAATGAAAGCACTGAGCTGAGGGAGATGGGAAGGCAGCATGCTCCAAAGGGTCCAAGCTCCTGAGGCTTTGCACTCACTTGCCTGCTCTTAAATGATGCCCAAAGACTAGCTGATCTCTCAGTATTCCAAAAATTGCCAACAATCATATTTTTTAAAAGAGATGAGGTCTCATTGTGTTGCCCTAAGCTGGTCTCGAATTCCTGGCCTCAAGCCATCCTCCTGCCTCAGTCTCCTGAGTAGCTGGGATTACAGGCACAAGCCACCATGCCCAGATTACATTCATGTTTGATTTAATGACTGCTTTATCAGCCACATTTGTTACACCTCTCTTGGTGGGACAGCAGACTCTCCTGGAGATTTCTTGAAAATGTGTTTTTAAAGTAGGTGATCCTGCTTCAAAGGATGCTTGACTGGCAGATAAGGAATTGAGGTACCACCTTCAGTCACCTCACAGTCAATGGGTACCCCAGGAGCCCCCATGATACGGGATTCCCTGGTGCCTGTTTTGTTCTGTGGATCCCTCCAATTAGAGCTATAAGGGGTTGTGCTCTCTCCTTGTGAGATTCACCCAGAGATTGGCTATGCTGTGTTGGCCCACTTGTCACAACTCCAGGATGTCTGGAGATCGGAGGAAATGATTGTCATTAACTTGGCTAAAGCCCGTTGTCTCTAACAAATGCTTTTATCAGTACTCATGAGAATCCCATAATTCTGATAACCCAGTAACTTCCATTTTGGATCAACAGACGGACTGATTAGAAAAGTGCTTCAAACAGACGTATTAAATGCCTGGTGCCTAAGCTTCCTCATCTGTAAAATAAATATGAGAGTAATAGCACCTTCCTTACAAGTTAACACGTGCAAAGCACTCCGAACAGAGCCTGACATGGTCATCAATCAATCAGCGTTGACTATTGTTGTGGACATATTATTATGAATATTGCCATTGAGACTCTATTTTAAATCCACTCATTCTTTCCTTGGTCTAAGAGTCTCATGGTGCCGTGAGAGCCCAGCACATTCCCTTTGGCATAACCTTGGATGTCTTTTTCTAAACAGCCTGAGAAATTCACAAATCAGTGTACAAAACTAGCATCTTTCACAGTTAAATATTAATACAGTGACTCATCATTTTTAATGATGCCATTGAAGATTACCTAATGACATAGAATTGTGTTCATAGTATAAATAGTAAGTTTAATAGTGGTCAAAAATGGTATGCAGACCATAATCCCATTCAAAAATGTATTAAATCTATACATGTACATATCATTTTAAAAATTTCATTTTTTATTTTTTATTTTTTCCAAGAAGGAGTCTTGCTCCGTCGCCCAGGCTGGAGTGCAGTGGCACGATCTCGGCTCACTGCAACATACACCTCCTGGTTCAAGCAGTTCTCCTGCCTCAGCCTCCCGAGTAGCTGGGACTACAGGCATGTGCCACCACACCGGTTAATTTTTCTATTTTTAGTACAGATGGGGTTTCACCATGTTGGCCAGGCTGGTCTTGAACTCCTGATATTGTGATCCACCTGCCTCAACCTCCCACAGTGCTGGGATTACAGGCGTGAGCCACGAAGCCCGGCCAAAACTTTTTTTCTTTAAAAGCCTGGAATAACAATAGTCCTTCGTTTCTCACCTGGGCTAATGCAATAACCTCCTGGTCTTCTCTGCTTCCTCTTCAGCCTTCCCATAATCAGTGCTGCACTCAGAAGCCAAATGATTTAAATATTCAAATTAGATCCCAACTCAGGACTACAGCCTGAAAGGTCATGGTCAGCCTATAAGGTGTGGCCTTCACCTCGATGCTCTCCTCCCCACCCAGCCAGCTCCTGCCACACGGGACTTTGCTCCTAGGTTAGGGGGTCTCCACCTGCAATGTTTCCCCGCCCTCCACAGCTCCTAGCTGGCAGCCCCTTATCCATCAGGCCTCAGCTCCAACATCCCCTTCTCAGGGAGGCCTGCAAACTTCCTGATCACAGCCATCACCCAGTCACGCACTGCCACAGCATGCTACTTGAATTCTCTGCACAGAACGGCACGATCATCTGAAAGTTCTTTGTGCGTCTGTTCCTTGCTGCCCCTCTGCACTGAGCCCCGTGAGAACAGAGATCTCCTTTGTCCTGTTCATTGTTGAAGTCCCTAATAGTGCCTGGAACAATGCATGTGACACCGCAGGCCCATGTGTACATGCTGAGTGAGTGGGCAAATGATAGCGACCAAAGGTAAACAGTGGGGGAATCTGAGCAGGAGAATGAGACCGCAGATGACTTTTTTTCTTGTCTCTATTTCTCAAATTTTCCACAATATGTACACAGCGTGTTTGTGTCATTGAAAATTTTTTGGCTTAGGCAATAAAAAGGAGGTCGTTTGCACAAATAACTGACCATGTGGCATAATAAAAGCTGTGCAAGAATGAAATCTTGAGGAATCATAGAGTCAGGGCTCAGCCACATCCTAAGTTCCCTGGCCTGGTATCTGTGTAACCTGTCACATTCTCAACCTCCTTGGGACACATACAAGGCTTTCTGGCTCTTTTGTATCATTCCAGGGTTCTGAACATCACCAGGGACCCTGCATGCTTTGGCAGTCAATCATTCATACATAGACTTATTATTTTTCCAAGTTTATTGAGGTGTGATCGACAAAAGCTGTATGTATTTAAGGTGTATAACGTGATGTTTCGGTACACAAATACATTGTGAAATGAGTGCCACAATCAAGCTAATTAACGTATCCACCAACTGACATAGTTCCCCTTTGTGTGTGTGTGTGTGTGTGTGTGTGTGTGTGTTGGTAATACTTAAGATCTACTCTCTCAGCAAATTTCAAGTATATAATACATTATTATTAACTATAGTCACCATGTTATACTTCGAATCGCCAGAATTTATTCATCTTATAACTGAAACTTTGTACTCTTTAACCAATATCTCTCACCCCCCTGCCCCCTCCCAACCCCTGGTAACCACCCTTCTACTGTCTGTTTCTAGGAGTTTGACTTTTTTAGATTCCATATATGAATGAGATCATACGGTATTTGTCTTCCTTGTGTCTGGCTTACTTCATTTAGTATAATTTTCTTCAGGTTCATCCAGGTTGTTGCAAATAGAAAGATTTCTTTCCTTTTAAAAGTCGAATAATATTCCAGTGTGTATGTATACCACACTTTCTTTATCCGTTCATGGACTAACAGGCACTTAGGTTGTGTCCACGTCTTAGCTATTGTGAATGATGCTGCAATGAACGGGGTAGTACAGATGTCTCGTTCGCGTATTGATTTCATTTCCGTATATATACTGATGTATATGCCCAGTAGTGGGATGGCTGGATCGTATGGCAGTTCTTTTTTTTAATGATTTTAATAACCTCCATACTGGTTTTATTTTTATTTTATTTTACTTTAAGTTCTGGGATACATGTGCTGAATGTGCAGGTTTGTGACACAGGTATACATACATGTGCCATGGTGGTTTGCTGCACCTGTTAACCTGTCATCTAGGTTTTAAGCCCCACATGCATTAAGTATTTGTCCTAATGCTTTCCCTCCCCTTGTCCCCCACCCCCCAACAGGTCCTGGTGTGTGATGTTCCCCTCCTTGTGTCCATGTGTTCTCATTGTTCAACTCCCACTTATGAGTGAGAATATGCGGTGTTTGGTTTTCTGTTCCTGTGTGTTTGCTGAGGATGATGGTTTCCAGCTTCATCCATGTCCCTGCAAAAGACATGAACTCATCAGTCTTTTTTACGGCTGCCTAGTATTCCATGGTGCATATGTGCCACATTTTCTTTATCCAGTCTATCACTGATGGACATTTGGGTTGATTCCAAGTCTTTGCTATTGTGAATAGTGATGCAGTGAACATATGTGTGCATGTGCCTCTATAGTAGAATGATTTATAATCCTTTGGGTATATGCCAGTAATGGGATTGCTGGGTCAAATGGTATCTCTGGTTCTGGGTCCTTGAGGAGTCCCCACACTGTCTTCCACAATGGTTGAACTAATTTACACACCCACCAACAGTGTAAAAGTGTTCCTATTTCTCCACAGCCTCACCAGCATCTGTTGTTTCCAGACTTTTTAATGATTGCCATTCTAACTGGTGTGAGATGATATCTCATTGTGGTTTTGATTTGCATTTCTCTAATGACTAGTGATGATGAGATTTTTTTCATGTTTGTTGGTCACATAAATGTCTTCTTTTGAGAAGTGTCTGTTGATATCCTTTGCCCACTTTTTGATAGGGTTGTTTGATTTTTCTTGTAAATTTGTATAAGTTTCTTGTAGATTCTGGATATTAGACCTTTGTCAGATGGATAGACTGCAAAATTTTTCTCCCATTCTGTAGGTTGCCTGTTAACTCTGATAATAGTTTCTTTCGCTGAGCAGAAGCTCTTTAGTTTAATTAGATCCCATTTGTCAATTTTGGCTTTTGTTGCAATTGCTTTTGGTGTTTTAGTCATGAAGTCTTTGCCCATGCTTATGTCCTGAATGGTATTGCCTAGGTTTTCTTCTAAGGTTTTTATTGTTTTAGGTTTTATGTTTAAGTCTTTAATCCATCTTGAGTTCATTTTTGTATAAGGTGTAAGGAAGGGGTCCAGTTTCTCTTTTCTGCATATGGCTAGCTAGTTTTCCCAGCACCATTTATTAAATAGGGAATCTTTTCCCCATTGCTTGTTTTTATTAGGTTTGTCAAAGATCAGATGGTTGTAGATGTGTGGTGTTATTTCTGAGTCCTCTGTTCTGCTCCATTAGTCAAGGAGAACTACAAACCACTGCTCAAGGAAATAAGAGAGAACACAAACAAATGGAAAAAAAATCCATGCTCATGGATAGGAAGAATCAATATCGTGAAAATGGCCATACTGCCCAGAGTAATTTATAGATTCAATGCTATTCCCATCAAGCTACCATTGGCTTTCTTCACAGAACTAGAAAAGACTACTTTAAATTTCATATGAAACCAAAAAAGAGCCCGTGTAGCCAAGACAATCCTAAGCAAAAAGAACAAAGCTGGAGGCATCATGCTCCCTGACTTCAAACTATACTACAAGGCTACAGTAACCAAAACAGCATTGTACTGGTACTATACCGGTTTTCATAATGGTTGTACCAATTTACATTGCCACCAACAGTGTATAAGGATTCCTTTTTCTCTGCATCCTCACCAACACTAACTACAGTTTGTCTTTTTTATAATAGCCATTCTAATAGATGTGAGGTGATATCTCATTGTGGTTTTGATGTGCATTTCCAGGATGATTAGTGATGTTGAGTACCTTTTCATATACCTGTTGGCCATTTCTATATCTTCTTTGGAGAAATGTTTATTCAGGTTCTTTGCCCATTTTTAAACTGAGTTGTTTATGGGTGTTAAATTCTTTTTCTTTTTGCACTAAGTTGTATGAGTTCTTTATACACATTAGATATTAACCCCCTTATCAAATACATGGTTTTCAAATATTTTCTCCCTTTCCATATGTTGACTTTCCATTTCATTAATTGTATCTTTGCTGTGCAGAAATTTTTTTGATTTAATGTAGTCCATCTATTTATTTTTACTTTTGTTACCTGTGCTTTTGATGTCATATCCTAAAAAATCATAGCTAATACCAATGTCAAGGAGCTTTTTCCTTCTGTTTTCTCCTTGGAGTTTTATAGTTTTAGTTCTTACATTTAAGTCTTTAATCTATTTTGAGTTGACGTTTGTGTGTGGTGTAAGTTAAGAGTTCGATTTTATTCTTTTGAATGCAGTTTTCTCAGCACTCTTTATCAAAGAGACTGTTCCTTCCCCATTGTTTATTCTTGGCACTTTTGTTAGAGGTTAGTTGTCCATGCATGTATGAGTTTATTTCTAGGCTCTCTATTGTGTTTCATTGGTCGAGTATCTATTTTCATGCCAGTACCACACTGTTTTGATTACTTTAGCTTTATAACATAATTTGAAAACAGGAAGTGTGATGCCTCCAGTTTTGTTCTTCCTGCTCAAGATTGCTTTCTTTAACTACTCAGGGTTTTTTGTGGCTCCATATGAATTGTAAGATGACTTTTTCCATTTCTATGAAATATGCCATTAGAACTTCAATAGAGATTGCTGTGAGTCTGTAAATCATTTTGACAGTATAAACATTTTAATATTAATTCTTCTAATCCATGAATATGGGGTATCTTTCCATTTATTTGCATCATCTACAATTTCTTTAATTGGTGTTTTACAGTTCTCAGGGTATAGATCTTTTACTTCCCTGGTTAAATTTACTCCTTGGTATTTTATTCTCTTTGATGCTACTATAAATGGGATAGTTTTCTTGCTTCCGCCAGCTTGCTTCATCACCCTTTATTCATACATAGGTTTAAACTGAACATCATCAAGATGTAAAGTACAGGATTCAGCACTGGGCATATGCAGTGGTGACAGCACCCCTGCCATCCTGAAGTTCAACAATATGGTGAAGGAATTCATGCATTCATTTGCACATTCACTCAACAAATATATATTAAACATCTATTGTCTACCTGGTACCAGAGCTGGGGATACAGACATTCTAGCAAGGATCAGGATTTGTTTATAAATCATTTTTATTCATAACAAGTACAGTACAAATAAGTGACATGGCCAGTACATAATTCCAGCTGAAATGTTCAGGAATAGTTTGAAAAAATGAATTGTATTTCAGTACTGGAGATGGTTCATGACAGTAATTTTTATTTAGTAGACTTTAGAGGAAGGTTGAAAAGTCATTTTTCTCTTCTCTACTTCTTCCCTTAAAACATGCGTGTGCACTGTTTTCCATACTCAGAATGTTTTAAGGGAAGAAGTAGAGCAGAAAGGGAAACATCCTACTCTTAGTAGATAGAGAGCGAATAGAAACATCTGTTCCCTTCCCATGATTGTGCCCAAAACCTTATCAGAAATCCAACCTGAACTCCTAGCTCTAATATTTCAATAAATCTGCCAAAGTAGTGTATGCATTTGTGCATATATGTGTGTATACATTTACACACACACACACACATTGAAATAGTGCCTATGCACTATTCCTACTAGGGTGAGAAAATGAACTCTGAAAGTAGAGAGTAAAATATACTGTAATCCTGAGAAGCGTGTGTATTAAGTATTAAAATGAAGCCAAACAATTACAGGGGCTGAATCTATTCTGTTATACAGGAATAGTCTTAGGAACTGCAAAGACCCGTCAGAGGTCAGGTACCACAAGGGAGCAACTGGAAAGCAACGTGCATTGGAACTGAAGCCACCTCATGAACTGCTTGATAAGTTCAGGAAACCAGGAGCAAGAGGGTTTGTAAATAGAATCAGATTCCTCAAAGGGATCTCAACCTTTTGCAGTTTTCACTTTATGTGAAGAGTCAGACTCTGAAAGATGACTCTTAGTTCATGCTGTAAGACTCAGCAACTCCAAAGCTCACGTGGCATGGGGGTACGGGAGGTAAGTGTCAGGATAACACAGGGGAGGAGAGTAAGAGACCAGATAGACTTGCTGTCTTCTGTGTCACTTCTTTTGTCGCCACCATGACTCCTACCCCCAAGAGACAAAGAGTCTTTGGGGTTATTAACTTTAGACAGAAAATTGGTCCCTTTTTCTGTAACCTCCCTCCATCAGTAATGACTGACTTACCAAAACCATCCATCTGAAGCAAACCAAAATGGCCTTCCTACCACTGTAGGACTATGCACAAATAGAAAGTCACTCTGATAGGCTGTGTTAGAGATGACAACTCCCATTGCCAGTTCTGGATTTTTGTCCAGTCATCTGAGATCAGCACATAACTGGTTTTTCCTACCACTCATCCAAATACTAACCCAAGAGCAAAATAAGGCAGTGATGAGGACTTCAATCTCTTGGACACCTGCTAGGAGTAAGCCTGGCAAACGCAGGGTGCATGGTGAGTTCATGCCCCACCCTATAGCAATACCCTCTCTCACAGTGGAGAGATCATAGAAGAGGGCTTGTGTCCCCGTGTGGAATTCCAGCCACTGACTGCTAGCATGGAATGAGAGAAAGCAATCTTTGTATACTGCAGACCATAGCAACAAAGGAAGGGAGACTTAGATATAGTGGACGTGTAGCCTTAACATGGCAAATGGAGATTTCAAAAGCCTCGGAGGAAAAAAATGTTATCATGACATGGTCAGAGGGTTTAAACATGAGTGCAACTGAAGACACATGGGAAGTTCTAAAAATGAAATTATCATTTCACAATCACAGCACGAATAGGGGTTCAGACCCCATTCCTGGTATTTCCTTCCATACAAAGGAATGGCAAGAAGAGAAATTCTCTTGTCCCGTCCCGCCCCCTGCACTCGTTCCAGGCACAGAATCAGTTGATGGGCCACTTTGGGAGGAGCTGAAGATTCTCAGCCTGCAGAAAGCCTGTGCACTGAGTTTCCTTCTGCCACACAGAATCGGGCCTGAGGGAGGGGCCTGTACTTGCCAGTGACTGGGGGCAAGTGACTGGGGATGAACATCAAGACCCCTTATACTTAAGCTGTGTGTCCTGAAAGCCTTCTCATTAGTAAAGCTGACATGGGCTTTCCTGCCTAACTCTTCTGTCTAGCCTTCAATTGGTTCTGAATCTGGGTGGGAAACAGGGATGTCATAAATCACACCAATTTTGAAACCAGGAATGCAAAATGGTGTAGCCACAGTGGAAAACAGTTCGGCAGTTCCTCAGACAGTGAAACATAGAGTCGCCATATAACCCAGCATTTCTACTTCTCGGTGTATACCCAAGAGAAATGAAAGCATGCATCCGCCTAACAACTTGTACATGAACGTTCAAAGAGGCACTATTTATTTACATCTTATTTCTTTGATTTTTTCCCTGGAATCATTTCCTGAAGCATTTTTACTTTGTTTCTTATTTATATTTTGTTTAACTTCTTTTCCCCCAGAAACAGCATTATTCATAAAAGCCAAAAAGTGAAAACAACCCAAATGCCCATGAATTCATGAAAGGATAGATGGAATGTAGTACATCCATACAATAGAATACTATTCAGTAATGAAATGAAGTGAAATCCTGACATGCACTACACCACGGACGAACCTGGAAAATACTACACTTAGTGAAGGAAGACAGACACAAAGGGCCAAATATTGTCTAATTCTATTTATATGAAATGCCCAGAATAAACAAATCCATAGAAGACAGGAAGTAGGTTAGTGGTGATCAGGGGTTAGGGGAAGGGTGAATAGATAGTGTTATGGAATGAGTTGTGCCACTGACCCCACAATTCATAGGTTGAGACTCCAACTCACAACGTGACTGTATTTGTAGATAAGGCCTATAAGGAGACAATTAAGGTTAGATGAGGCTACAAGGGTGGGGCTCTGATTCGATAGGATTAGTATCATTATAAGAAAAGATGCCAGAGCACATTCTCTTTCTCTGCACACACACAAAGAAGAGGTCATGTGAGCACAAGCAAGATGGTGGGAACCTACAAGCCAAGAGAAGACGCCCTTCAACGGAACCCACAGTGCTGACACCTTGACCTTGGACTTCCAGCCTCCAGAACTGTGAGAAACAAATTTCTGTTATCTAAGCCACCTAGTCTATGGTATTTTGTTATAGAAGCTCTAGCAGACTTATACAGGGAGTGACTGCCAGTGGGTACAGAGTTTCTTTTTGGGTAATGAAAATGTTCTAAAATTGACTGTGGTGGTAGCTGCACAACTCTGTGAATATACTACAAGCCATCAAACTGTACTTTTTAAATGGGTGACTTTATGGTATGTGAATTATATTTCAATAAAGCTGTTTTCTAAAAAAGCAGTGAAAACATTTCAAACACAGATTTCTTCTACAATTTGCAAATAGTGAAACAAAGGTAAAGTCAATACATGGTGGATCTACCTGTAAAACGTAAACTGAGGAGAGTATGTACTTCAGTTAGGCGGTCTGGGGCTGCAAGTCACAATGACTCAGCAATCAGGACCGTCTGACTCACTTGTTAAGGCCCAGGTTGGGCATGCCCGTGGTTGGTTTATTCAGAGTCTCAACAAGTCATCAGGACGAAGTTCTCCCTGTCTTACCACAGCACACTGGTTCACCTCTTAAACTGGCTCCATTCATGATAAAAAATGGCTACCAGAGCTCCAAGCATGACACTTCACACAGCCACAGCCAGAGGTACAAAAATTCATGGTTTGTTTCCTAATATATCCAGTTTTAACAGGGAGGAGAGCCTTTCCCAGCGGACAGCCTCTCATCTAACAGTGGCCAGAACTGTGTCATGTGGCCACTCCTAAGCCAATCACTGGCAAGGGGGATGAGATCACGTGACCAGTGGGGACCAGTGAGGATTGATCTCTGCGGAGGCTATTTCCCAGAGCACATGGGTTCCTAAACAAGGAAAAAAGTGTGAGGAATGGATTTAGATTTCCAATCAGTGGTGTCTGTCAAGTGAGCTAAGTGACCTCTAAGGGTCCTTGCAGCTTAATGAGTATCCAGTCCTGTGTAAAACACCAACATGAAACCCTAGCTAAGTAGTGCTTCTTATTTCTACAATAAACATGTCCTCGGCTTTGCGTCTTTGTTTTTAACAAGTTGTATGAGTCACCAGGACCCGTTCAAGAATCCAGCCCAGGACAGACACTTAGCACCATACTAAAAAATTACCCGAAGTCATTAGGATAACCTAGGATGTGTTGCCATAACAAATTAATCCCGATATATCTGTGGCTAAACAGAAGAAAGATTTCTTTCTTTCTCACATTGCATATCCAATGTGGCTCAGCAGAACATTCTCAGGAGCCCAGGTTGATGGAGGCTCTACCATTTTGTGATGTCCATATCAGCACAGCTTCAGCGTCTGATAGGCATTGAGCAGTCACACCTGCTCATAGATACCTCTGCCTGGAAGTGACACTTGTGACCTGCTCACCATATGGCCAGAACTAGTCATATGGTCCTAACATAACTGGGAGAGGCATGGGAAGGCTTCCAACATGCCCAGAAGGTCAAGGAAAATCAGATGCAATGAGCACATCCGGTTTCTATCATAGCCACTTTCCTTCTCAAATCATCGGAATCTGAATTATTTACCCGAGCATTTCTAGGTTCTAGTTCTACCCATCTGCCAACTAAATGATCAATTAATAATTTTGTATTTATGCCTGATGATTTAATGAATTGTTTTTTGAAGTACTCCCTCAGTTTTACCTGCTTGGTTTTTTTTTTAGGTTTTGTTTTTGTTTTAAGTCATGAACATACCATGTGAGTAGATGACCAAAATAAGTAAGCAATAAACCCAAAGGTTGGGCATTCATGAACAGAGTCTAGAATTGTCATCAAATAATTGAATATTAAATAAATAGAAGTCAACATATTCAATTACAAATGCAATCATTATTTGGCTCCATGGTAGTAAGGCATAAAGGGTGGGAGTCCATATAAAAATCATAATTCACATTAATTTTAGGCAAACAGTGTATTTCTTTGACACCAGTTGGGTATCCTGCAACACAATTCTGACACTGTCAACCCAGAGTTAGAGTCAGACTCCACAGGCTTAATGGCACAGTCCTCCACAAGACTGCTCCCACGTCAAGCAGCAGCCACAAGTGGGGTCCCCAGGCAACCACACTTCTGACCAACTGGACCTACTCTCATGAATTCCCATAATGCCTTCATTTATTTTTTATTTTTTATTTTTTTGAGACAGAGTCTCACTCTATTGCCCAGGCTAGAGTGCAATGGCACCATCTTGGCTCACTGCAACCTCCACCTCCCAGGTTCAAGGGATTCTCCTGCCTCAGTCTCCCAAGTAGCTGGGATTACAGGCATGTGACACCACGTCCGGCAAATTTTTTTGTGTGTTTTTAGTAGAAATGGGGTTTCACCAAGTTGGTCAGGCTGGTCTTGAACTCCTGACCTCAGGTGATCCACCCGCCTCAGCCTCCCAAAGTGCTGGGATTACAGGTGTGAGTCACCATGCCTGTTCAATTCCTTCATTTTTAATAAGTCAGTAAAACAACTCACAGAAGTCAGGAAAGTGCTATACTTATAATTACAATTTTATTATAGGGGATATAAATTAGGAACCGTGAAATGAAGAGATGTGTAGGATGAGGCCTGGTGGAAAGAAGGAAACAGTTTCCAAGCTCTCTCCCTGTGGAATCTGGGCGCTTTGCCTTCCCAGCACATCAGTGGGTTTACACACCCAGAAGCTCCACTGAGCTTTGGTGTTCAGCATTTTTACTAGAGTTTCATTATGTAGACATGATTGATTGAACAATGCATTGATAATGTGGCTGAACTACATTTTCAGCTCCCTCCTCTCCCTAAGATTGAGCTGTCCCCAAATTCTAACTCTCTAACCAAACAAGTGGTCTTTCTGGTAACCAGCCCTGATCCTGAGGCTATCTAAAGACCCCCGCCCCGCCCCCACTCCCTCGCTGTGAGTTGCCTCGTTAGCATAACAAAAACTCCTGTTTTTGAAGTTCCTTGCCAGGAACTAGGGACAAAAACTATATATATTATTTATTACAATTTCCTGTCACTCAGGAAATTACAAGTTTTTGAAGTTCCTTGCCAGGAACTAGGGACAAAAACTATATATATTATTTATTACACTATACAAACAAAACTACATTTTCAGGGTTTTTTTCTTCAAGATATGTTAGTTCTACATTATTTGTAATCTGGTATTGATAATGGCAGTTTCCCCAGTAGGATCATAGACCCAGGGCTTATATTCTTGAGCAGGACTTTAGAGATTACCATTTTATAGATAAGGAAACTGAGACTCACATAAGTTACATTACTTGTCTGAAGCTACAGCTAATTGGTGAAAGAGCTGGGATTAAATCCTGAGTCTTCTTTTTCACCTGTGTACGTTACAGTAAACCCTAACATCTCTTAAGGTCATGTAACTAACATACATTTTTGGAAGGGCTTGACTCCTCTAATCAAGAGTTCCCTTCAAAGCCACTCCCAGGGGCCAAAGCTAAGTTTCTCCCAGTCTCATTTGGTACCAGCACCCATCCCCAGCCCTAACTGGCCTGCGAGTCAATACACAAATCCCACACTTCAGGCACAGAGTGGGGACGAGATCCAGGCTCAGCTTCAGGAATGGTAGAAGGCTGGATTCAAAGTGGATTCTTGGAGCCCAGGAATTGAGAGGGCAAGGAGAGAACCCTCCATGCTCAGGCAGGGCAGTCTCTAGGTCACAGCTGCCTCTGAGAAGATCTTCCTACTTTCTGATGCTCCAGCAGCCAAGTCAGCTCAGACTTCCATTCTGGTCTTTTTAAGGAAGCAGAAAGATCACTGAGAGAAGAAACCCCAATCCCCTTTCTATCCCTAGGTACCACAAAATGACTAAAGCAGGCTGAAGAACAGCCTACGAAAGGGTAGTTATGATTACTATGATATCAGAAAACTGCCACTTCTGAAGAAAATTCCCTGCCATCATTTGCATTCTGAGATTGTCAGCTACTTTAAGGTAAACAAATCCTTTTATTTCATGGTAGTAGATAAATTTCAAAATTGTAAAACTCAGCAGAGGGAATATATTTATTCAAACTCTTACTAGAGTGTGACTGACTAGTATCTGATTATGAATTTTGTTTTGCATTTCACTTTAAAGTTACAGAACATTAACAAGCACAAGGGCACAGAAGGCATTAAGTGCATCCCGACATTACAACCTGAGCTGATCACAGATAGCAACCCTAAATGTGCTTGCATTTCATCTCTAATCCCTTGCTCCTGCTTATGATGGAGATGTTAATAAGAGGGAAGCAGTCTATGGGGTGAGAGGCAAGAAATTTACATCAACTATAAATTGCCCAATAAGGTCTTTAGCTTCCTAATAAAAAAAAATCATTAGGAACACACCTTCATTTTACACCAAAGACCACATCTCCCTAAAAATAAAAATAAAAAAATAAATTTTAAAAAATCACTGCCCAATTACCTAATAGTCAAGAATAACCAAAAATTCCCATGAATCATTGCTTTCTTCCCTGGAAAGCCAATGAATAAAGACAGAAAAGTCTAAAATGAAAGAAAAACCCAATGTAAAAATAATTTTTAAAATTAACTCATCTAAACCTGATGTGCTTTTTAAAAGCACAGTCATACTATGTTTATTCATCCAGGTCTTTCACCAATAGAAACCCTTTCCACTCATTATGTGCCACTTGGTCTCTAAGGAATAAATAAAAGAAATTTTTTTTCTTTTTTCTTTTTTGTTTTTTTTTGGGACGGAGTCTTGCTCTGTCGCCCAGGCTGGAGTGCAGGTACGATCTTGGCTCACTGCAACCTCCACCTCCCAGGTTTGAGCTGATTCTCCTGCCTCAGCCTCCCTAGTAGCTGGGATTACAGGTGCGTGCCGCCACACCCAGCTGATTTTTGTATTTTTTAGTAGAGACAGGGTTTCACCATGTTGGCCAGGTTGGTCACAAACTCCTGACCTCAGGTGATCCACCCGCCTCAGCCTCCTAAAGTGCTGGGATTACAGGCATGAGCCACCATACCCGGCCTCAAGTTTATACATTATTCATTTAATCAAAACTGACTTATTTTTATTTCCATTTGTTTTTTCCTAAAAATAGTAAACTTGTATAATACTTGACCCTCCTTAACAGAAAGGCCATTTAAAAAAGCACTTAGTGAGTATAAGTATTACAGCCAAACTGCACCAAAAGGGAAATTTATGGCTTTTGACATGCTAGCCTTTAATTCCGAAGCTAATGGCTTGTTTCGTTGTCAAATAAATATTGAAGAACGTTAGTACATCAAAAGAATGATTATTTAAAAATGCTAATACTGGGAGCGAAAACAAAAAAGCAAAGGCAAATGCAATTCATCTCCCTTTTCATATGTTGACACTCCCTAATGAGGGCAAATAGCTCTGTACAGTTCTTCAGTAGAACCATAGGCATGGGCAGAGAGAGCTACATAATTGGCAGGGCCCTGCACACAATGAAAATCCAGGCCCCTTGTTCAAGAAGCAGAGTTTAAAAGGTTCTTCCTTTCTTCCATGATTCTCTCTTGACAGGCCATGGTGGTTTTTCTTTCTGTCTAATGCTGTACTTCCTTGGGCACCAGAATACCAACAAGGGAAGTGTTGAGCCCCGCAGGAGTCACAGCTATGAATGCCCTCAATTTCCTTCAGCTCCTCTCAAGGTCCCACCAGGCTGGGGCTGAGAACCCCTTCCAGGGAGGCAGGAGGTGGAAGGTGAAGGGAAGCAGCACCACATGGGAGCGGAGACTCCTTTGTCCCATTGGGATTTAGGTACAAGACACAAATTCAACAATAAAACCGTTCAGTAAGCAACTGTGAACAAAAAATATCTTAGACAAGTCTCAACTAATTTAGTTTATCCTGTTGGGATTACGGACGCACCAGTGACACAACCTCAGGAGGTCCTGACAACGTGTGCTCAAAGTGGTTGGGGCACAGCTTTGTTTTATACATTTTAGGGAGTCATGAGACATCAATCAACACATGTTAAGATGTACGTTGGTTTGGTCCAGAAAGGTGGGACAACTCAAAGCAGGGGCTTCTGGGTCGTAGGTAGATTTAAAGGTTTTCTGATTGGCAGTTGGTTGAAAGAGTTATTATTGATAGAAATATATGTCTGGGTTATGATAGGGGGTTGTGGAGACCAAAGTTTTATCATGCTGGTGAAGTCTCCAGGTAGCAGGCTTCAGAGAGAATAGATTGTAAATGTTTCTTATTAGACTTAAAGAGTCTGTTCTATCAGTAATTCCAAAAGGAAGCGGGGAATAATGAGGCATGCCTGGCTCTCCCTTCCCATCATGGCCTGAACTAGTTTTTCAGGTTAACTTTGGAATGCCTTTGGCAAAAGGATGGATCCATTCAGATGGTTGAGGGCTAGGAATTTAATTTTTTGTTTACACAACCATGGAGCATTGAACCCCAACGCTTCTGAGGCAGCCCATAAGAGCACCAGGTATAAGAATATGTTCATGGCACCTGGACACAGAGCATGTTGTCAGCACTGAAACTGAAAGATGCTGTTACTTAGTTTAAACACACACACACACACACAATCATTCTTTTAAAAAAGAGAACAAAATCCAGCTTTATTGATCAAGGGTGGGTGTGTTAGGCTATGTTTGCCTTACTCTAAAGGAATATCCGAAACTGGGTAATTTACAAAGAAAACAGATTTAACTGGCTCATGGTCTGCAGGCTGTGCAGGAAGTGTGGCGCCAGGATCCGCTCCCCGGGGAGCTTGCAGTTGTGGCTGAAGGTGACAGGGGGCCAGCACGTTCCATGGTGAGAATGACAGCAAGAGAGAGGGGGAAGATGCCACACTCTTTGTAAACAACCAGATCTCGTGTGAACTCAGAGCAAGAACTCACTCATCACCAAAGGGATGGTCCTAAACCTTTCATGACGGATCGCCCCTATGACCCGAACACCTCTCACCAGGCCCCACCTCCAACACTGGGGATCACATTTCTACGTGAGATTGGGAGGGACAAACCTCCAAACCATGTCAGCAGGCAAAGCTTTTCCTGTAAAAGGGAAGATGGTATTTTTACCTTTGTGGCCAAGGAGTCTCAGTCACAACTACTCAGCTGTGCCACTGCCACTTGAACACAGTCATAAACAACATGGAAATGGGCCGGGCGCGGTGGCTCAAGCCTGTAATCCCAGCACTTTGGGAGGCCGAGACGAGCGGATCACGAGGTCAGGAGATCGAGACCATCCTGGCTAACATGGTGAAACCCTGTCTCTACTAAAAAATACAAAAAACTAGCCAGGCGAGGTGGCGGGTGCCTGTAGTCCCAGCTACTCGGGAGGCTGAGGCAGGAGAATGGCCTAGACCCGGGAGGCGGAGCTTGCAGTGAGCTGAGATCCGGCCACTGCACTCCAGCCTGGGCGACAGAGCGAGACTCTGTCTCAAAAAAAAAAAAACATGGAAATGATGGGCATGACTGTTTCCCAATATGAATTTCATTATAGATCCTGAAAGTTTAATTTTATATGATTTTCCTTAATATATTACAAAATATTACACAATATATTACAAAATATAATCACAAAATATTAATTTTTTTTCCCTAAACATTTAAGAAGGTAAAAACCATTCTTAGCTCGTGGGCTGAACAAAAAACACATGGCCAGTTGGATTTGACCAGCAGGCAGTAGCTTGCTGTAGAGCATGATATTTTCAGTATGGAAAATTAAAGAAGTCTATAGTATAATTCCTCGAATCTACATGTGTCATTTCCATGGTGGAATCAAGAGATGTAACATTTGTAAGTATTGAGAAAAGGGAGTGGAAAAAAAGAGTGAGAAAGCTGGGAGTCTAGGCCTGGTTCTATCACACACCAGCTGAGCAATCTTGGGCCTCAGTTTTCTTCTCTGTAAAATGAAGGGGGCAAAATGGTCAGATAAACTCCAAAGGCTTCCTGGCTTTAAACACTATAGGATGTGGGAAAATATTTAATAGTCTTTAAAAAAAAATGTTAAAGCATTCCTTTTACTCATCCTTTCCAAGTGAATCCCTCATGGGTAAGCACAGCACAAGGTCAAGTGTTCCCACCTGCAAAAGATAAATTGGAGCCCTCTCTTCTTCACCACCAAGTGTTACCTCCTTAAATTTTATTAATTTTTATGATTAGTTCACATTGTGTCTGTGTGGAAGGGGCTTATGTGAACCTTAGGCTGAGTAGGCAGTGCTTTTAAAATGTGAAGCTCATCTAAAAATTTGCATGTGAGGCCAGCACTTTGGGAGCCTGAGGCAGGAGGATCGCTTGAGGCCAGGAGTTCGAGACCAGCCTGGCCATCGTGGAGAACCCCTGTCTCTACCAAAAATACAAAAATTAGCCAAGTGTGGTGGTACACACCTGTAGTCCCAGCTAATTGAGACTGAGGCAGGAGAATCACTTGAACCCAGGAGGCAGAGGTTGCAGTGAGCCGAGATCATGCCACTGCACTCCAGCCTGGGCGACAGAGCAAGACTCTGTCTCAAAACAAACAAACAAAAACAAACATAAAAAGAAATGGAATGATCCTGGGTGGGTAGCACCCCTAGGATACTGGCAGAATCAAGCACAAATTCTCTGTGAAAAACACAACTTATCTCTTGTTAGTAGTGATCATAAAACCTATGCAGATTTCAGAGAAGTTAAAATGAGAACAAGAAGTATGTATGTTTGAATCAATGAAGCACAGCATTATTCTCTTCAGCAAAGACCTCAGAACACCCAGCTATCCCCTGCCATGGTGGCAACTCCAGGCATCACTTGCATAGTTCACCATAATCAAAATGGGCCACAGACAATAACCAGATCTTCTGTGAACTCTGAAGCTTGTAGCTCCAAAGTAGAAATCACTGAGATAAAAGCCTAACCCACCATGGCCTGGGAAACATAGTCCAATAAGACTGACAATGGGAGGGAAATTCCAAAGAGAAACCAGGAGAGCTGGGCTCCAGTCCATGTCTGCCCCTTATTAGCGTCTGAATTATGAACCAACAGAACTTTTCTGGAGCTCAGTTTCCTCACATATTCCCGTCAATGGGAGAAGAAAATAGTTTCCTTCCTGCTCAAGCATTAGATGAATAAGTACTTTGAAGAGTTAAATAAATACACATTATTATCATTTAACAAATACTTATTAAAGATTTCCTACATGTATTAGATCCTAGAGATACAACATTTGCAGATAAAACAAAATCCCTGCCCTCAGGGAGCTTACATTCTAGTGGATTCTAGAATGTAAGTGTCATTATTATAAATTTGTTCTTCTTTTGGTGACAGAATTTGATATACTCCTGATAGTAATGACACCCAGAGAATATTTAGTCCCAAATGTGCCAGACTTTGAACAACAGGGGTGCAGAAAGGTAGAGTATGGTGGGGTGGCAGTCTATTTCCACACTGACATCACGCCTGCAGCTCTGATGATGAACCATTTAGCTGCCTGAAGCTCTTGAAGAAAAGTGGGATTTGGGGAGGGGTGGAGGCATCCAGGTAGCCAGCTCTGATAGGGAAATTTCTCTAACTGGCCACATCCAGCCCACCCCATCATAAGGGGCATGACACCCAGAGGCCCTTCCCCACACCTGATCCCCTCTTCCCTGATCTGATCCCCTTAAGTCACAATTTCCTTTGACTTTGCATCAGAGCAAGGCAAGGATTGCTGATATGGTTTGGCTGTGTCCCTACCCAAATCTTGTCTTCAACTCCCATGTGTTGTGGGAGGGACCCGATGGGAGGTAATTAAATCATGGGGCAGGTCTTTCTCATGCTGTTCTCATGACAGTGAATAAGTCTCATGAGAGCTGATAGTTTTTTTTTTGTTTTTTTTTTTTTGAGACAGAGTCTTGCCCTGTCTCCCAGGCTGAAGTGCAGTGGCATGATCTTGGCTCACTGCAACCTCTTCCTCCCAGGTTCAAGCAATTCTCCTGTCTCAGCCCCTCCTGTAGCTGGTATTACAGGTGCCCGCCACCACGTGTCTAATTTTTGTATTTTTAGTAGAGGCGGGGTTTCACCATGTTGGCCAGGCTGGTCTCGAACTCCTGACCTCGTGATCTACCCACCTTGGCCTCCCAAAGTGCTGGGATTACAGGTGTGAGCCACTGCGCCCTGCCGAGAGCTGATAGTTTTATAAAGCAGAATTTCCCTGCACAAGTTCTCTCTCTTTGCCTGCTGCCATCCATGTAATATGTGAGTTGCTTCTTGCCTTCCACCATGATTGTGAGGCCCTCCCCAGCCACATGGAACTACAAGTCCATTAAAATTCTTTCTTTAGTAAGTTGCCCAGTCTCAGGTATGTCCTTATCAGCAGTGTGAGAACAGACTAACATGCCCATGTTCATAGCAGCATTATTCACAATAGCAAAATGGTGGAAGAAATCCAAGTGTCTTTCAACAGATAAATGGATAAACAAAGTGTGGTATATCCATATAATATAATATTATTCAGCCTTAAAAAAGAAGACAGACATAGATGAATCTTAAAGTCATTATGCTAAGAGAAATAACCCAGACAAAAATGGATGAACATAAGTCCCTATAATAGTCAAATTCATAGCAACAGCATGTAGAATGGGGATTGTCCTGGCGGGGGGCATGAGGGAATGGGGAGTTATTGTTCAACAGGTACAGAGTTTCAGTTTAAGATACTGAAAAAGTTTGGAAGATGGATGGTGGTGATGGTTGCACAATAATGTCAATGTATACTCAATGCCACTGAATTGTACACTTTTAAATTGTTAAAATGGTAAATGTTATGTATATTTTCCATGATTAAAAAAATGTATTTTTTTAAAAGAGCCTACTGGGAATGTGTTACAATTGCATTGTATCTATGGTTCACCTACAGAGAACTCATAACTTAACAATATCAAGGTCTAATTCATGAACATGGCATATCTTTTCATTTATTTAGGTCTTCCTTAATTTCTCTCAGCAAAATTTGTAGTTTTCAGTGTACAGGTATTACATATATTTTGTTAAATTTATCCCTAGGTGATTTATGCTTCTGTATGCTATTTCTTTTTCTTTTCTTTTCTTTTTTTTTTGAGATGGAGTCTCACGCTGTCACCCATGCTGGAGTGCGGTGGTGTGATCTCAGCTCACTGCAAACTCTACCTCCCGGGTTCACACCATTCTCCTGCCTCAGTCTCTCAAGTAGCTGGGACTACAGGTGACCGCCACCACGCCTGGCTAATTTTTATGTTTTTAGTAGAGACGGGGTTTCACTGTGTTAGCCAGGGTGGTCTCGATCTCCTGAACTTGTTATCCGCCCACCTCAGCCTCCCAAAGTGCTGGGATTACAAGTGTGAGCCACCGCAACCAGCCTTGTATGCTATTTCTAATATTCATTCATAGCATATAAAAACATGATAGATTTTAAAATAATGACCACATATCTTATGGCCTCACTAAATTCATTTGTTAGTTCTACTCATTTTCTATTTCTTATAAGTTCCTTAGGATTTTCTGCGTAGATCTGCCATCTGTGAATAAAGACATTATTTCATCCTTTCCAATCTGCATGTATTTTTTTTCTTTTTATTATATTATTTCCCCCACTAGGACCTCCAGCACAACATTGAATGCAAGTGGTACAAGCAGACATACTTCCTTTGTTCCCATTATAGGAGGAAATTATTGTCTTTCATCATTAAGGACAATGTTAGCTCTAGGTTTTTTGTGGCTGCCCTTTATCGGGATGAGGAGGTTTCCTTCAATTTCTAGTTTGTTGCAGGTCTGTTTTTTGTTTTCTATTTTTTAAACAAAACAAATTTAAAATTTAAACAAAATAAAACATTTTCGATTTCTGTTGAATTCATATTCGACATATGAATGTGTGTTGAATTTTATTGTATGCTTTTTCTGCATCTATGGATGATCATATGATTTTTCTTCTTTAATCAGTTAATATGAGGAATTACATTGATTGAGTTTCAATGTTATACCAAACTTGCATTCCTGGAGTAAAACTCACTTGATTATAATGTATTTTTCTAAAAACTATATTGCTGTATTCATTTGTTCACAAAATATTTGCCAAATTTTTATTACGGTATCTATGTTCATGAAAGATATTGGTTTTGTAGTTACTTACAATGTCTTTGTCTGGTTTTAGAATCAGGATAATGCTGGCTGGGAAACTTTCCCTCTACTTCCATTATCTAGAAAGGATTGAGAATTGATATCATTCTTCTTAAATGTCTGGTAGTATTGACCAGTGAAGCCATCTGGGACTGGAGTTTTCTTTGTGGGGAAATTTATAACTATGAATTCAATGTATTTAATACATATAGAACTATTTCAAGTTATCTGTTTCATCTTGAGTAAGTTTAGGTAATTTCTGTCTTTCAAGGAATTTATTTTATCTAAGTTGTTGAATATATTAGTATAATGTCATTCACAATATTTTTAATCATTTTAAAGTCCATAGACTATATAACAATGTCCCCATGTTCATTCTTGATATCAGTAATTTTTGTCTCCTTTTTTTTTTTTTTCTTTTTTCTGGCTATGGTCTGGCTAGATCCATCTACTTAGAGGCTTATCCATTTTATTGATCTTTTCAAAGAACCAATTTTTGGTTTCACTTATTTTCTCTGTTTCTCAGTTTTCAATTTCACTTATTTCTGTTTCTTTTGTTATTGTTCCTTTCATTTTATTATTGTTTCTTTTGTTATTTGTTATTGTTTCTTTCTGTGATGGTTAATTTTATGTGTCAACTTGACTTGGCATTGGGGTATCCAGATATTTGGTCAATCACTATTCTGACTGAGTCTGTGAGGGTATTTATGGATAAAATTAACATTTGAATCCACAGACTGAGTAAAGCAGATTGCCCTCTCTAATGTGGGTGGGCCCCTCCAATCAGTTGAACGTCTGAACAGAATAAAAACGCTGACCACTCTCCCAAGTAAGAGAATGATTTCTCCCTGATGGCCTTTGAACTAGGGTGTCAGCTTTTTCTTGCCTTTGGACACCAACTGAAACATTGGCTCTTCCTGGGTCTTGAGCCTGCCAGCCTTCGGACTGCAGCTACCCCATGAGCTCTCCAGGGGCTCAGGCCTTCTGACTCAGACTGGAACTATGCTATCAGCCCTCCTGGGTCTCCAGCTTGGCAGTTCATCCTGCAGATCTTGGGAGTTGCCAGCTTCCGTAATTGCATGACCCTATCCTATTGGTTCTGTTTCTCTGGAGACTTCTAATTAGACTTCCCTCTACTTGATTTGGTCTTAATTCAGTCTTCTTTTTCTAATGTCTTAGAGTGGAAATGTAAATTATTAATTTGAGACCTTTCTTTTTGTCTAACAAAAAGCATTTCATGCCATAAATTTCTCTCTAAGCACTGCTTTAGCTGGATCCAATTTTTGATGTTTTCCATAAAAATATTTCCTGCTTGACCATATGATTTATTTTTGACCCATGCATTATTTAGATGCATACTGTTTAATTTCCAAACATTTGAGGACTTTCCAGATTTCTTTCTGTTATCGATTTCTAGTTTACTTCTGTTATGGTCAGAGTACATACTTTGTATGATTTCAGTCTTCTCTATATATGTGTGGATAATTCTCCCACCTTTTGTGCTTCCAGTTCTCAAAAGTACCTGTGGAATGTGCTAGAAATGCAACATCCCAAGATAAGATGGGGATGGCCAGAACAGCCCAGGCTCTGTTCCATTGCCCTCCCTAGAAGCAGGACGTCCTTCAAAACTTTAGCCCAGCATGCTATGTGATGCCTGGGGTATAAAGTCCTGAGTAGGCTGCTTTCCAGGGTCCCTCAGCTGAAGTGCAAAAGGGGTATGCACAGACAAGTGCATTTAGAAAAAATGTATTCTGCTAGTTATTGGGTGAAGTATTCATAAATGCCAGTGAGGTCAACTTGGTTGATAGTGTTGTTCAAGGCCTCTATTTATTTACTGGTTTCCCTGTCTACTTATGCTATGAATGACTGAGGGAAGAGTGTTGAAATCTTCACCTATAACTGTACATTTGCTTATTTTTCCCTTCAGTCTTACCAATATTTGTTTCACATATTTTGAATCTCTCTTCTTAGGTGCATAAAAATTTAGAATTTTGTCTTCTTGATGAATTATTTGTCATTTCAAAATGTTCCTCTTTATCCCTGATAATATTCATTGTTCTGAAGTCTACTTTGTCTGATAGTAATATAGCTTTCTTTCAATTAGTATTAGCATAGTATACCTTTTCCTATCCTTTTACTTTTAACCTATTTGTGTCCTTATACTTAAAGTGAGTTCCTTGTAGACATCATGTAACTGGGTCTGCCTTTACATTGGAATGTTTAGAATATCTGTATTTAACATTCAATGTGGTTAAGATGGGGGTTTAAATCTATCTTGCCATTTGTTTTCTATTTGTCCTATCTGTTCTTTTGTCCCCCTTTTTCTTCTGTCCTGTTTTCTTTTGGATTGTTTCTAATAATCTCATTTCCTCTCCATTATAACTTATTAGCCATACCTCTCTGCTTTATTTCAATATACACTCAATTTACAATATACACTCAACTTATCATAATCTATCTGCAAATAGTGTTACACACCATTTCATGTACAGCATGAGAACCTTACAACATGATTCCACTTCCCCCTTCCAAAATCTGTGCTACGTTGTCGACAGACAGCCGTGGCTGATTCAAGTGTGTGTAACTATGTCCATGCTTAGTATCCACACAATACAGCACCTGGCACACAGGGCCCACCGTATATAGGGCAAATTGAGAAATAGAATATGTCCCATGTCATTAATATGCATCATTATTTAGGAGAGATGCTGACTGCACTGTCATCAATCAGAACAGCCACCAATTAGCCTTATTCCTGGAATAGGGTGCTCCAAGGCCCCCAGCTGCTCCAGGCACTGTTTTTTTTGTTGTTGGATCATGGTGGTGTCTAGGAGATGGTCAAGAATTTCCAGGACAAAGCACGAAAGGGAAGGTGGGGCTTTGACCAACAGTTATTTACCAGCAAGTTTAGAAGTATTTCAGTATTTTAATACTGGTTGATTCATGTGTGTACCAGCTATATATATATATGTGCCCTAGAGGTAGGTACCATGAAGCATCTCCTATACAGACTTCTTTTTGAAGTCTTCCCTGATTTGCTGATACTATTGTGTGAGAGAATTCTCTGAGGGCGCAATAAGATATCCAGGTTGGTCCATAAGCAAAACCAGACACAGGAGCCAGAGTAGAAAGAGCTCACATCTGTGTTACAAAGCACAATAACAGTGGGCATTCAGTACCTGCCATATGTCAGACACTGCATGGGCCAAATCACATTATGCGTGACAATCGTCTGCGTGTATACAGTATGGAGAAGGCACGGAGAGACTAAGAGTCGGCCCAGGGTTACACAGCCTGTATTGTACCTGACTCATCTTACTGCCCTCTTTGATCAGATATTCATCAGTATGAGAAGAATTTATTACATTATTTTTTTAAATTGTGTCGGCATTACCAAATAAAGCCCAGGCTCCTGCTTCATCTCTGTATTCCTGATGCTCCCTTAATGACCTTCCTCATTCTAGACTAGGAGTCATGGCTTGCAGCTGGAGGAACACGGGTTACTAAAGCTCCACTCTCACGGGAAATTAGCCTCATAAAGAGTACTCAAGTAACTCAAACCCAGATCCCTTCATTGGTGCCACAAGATGTGAAACTCCTAAGGCAGGACTCGCTGGAGCCTGCAGCCTTTCTTCATTTACCATTCTCCCAACGGAGTATGTAGCAACATTGTAAACTGGAAGTGGCCCCTGCTTTATAATACTAAAACAAAGGACTAAAAACTAGTTTAGGAATTTATATTCTACTTTAAGGCAGCCTGTTTTTTCTTAGGTGGACTTGTTTTTAGAATGGGAAAGTGACTTGGCTTATTCAATAAAGATGAATCTAGCTCAGAGTTCCTTACATCTGGCAAATCTTATTTTTTCTTTCCTGAAGGGGGGCTCTAGAAATTACTGGTCCCAGTCCAAATATACAAAAGCTATGAGCACTTTCTGTAACACCAAAAACCTCCTACATTTGTGACCACAGCAGGAAGCACAATCACTAATGTAATAAAATAAGTGTGGTTTAAAAGAGCATTAGTTTATAATTAACACACCTGCAGGATCAATTATAGCAAATGAAAAAGCAAGCTACATAAGCGTCTTGTAAACAAACTCAAGCAATAGGTGGGTTTTATTTTTTTATACTCAGAATGCAACAAAGCTTTGCACCAGAACTCTTAGACATTCACGAACTCACTAAAAAGAAACAGAAAATATCCCCAGAAGACGGAGGGGGAAGACCTATGAACAGGTTTATAGAATTAATATCTGTACTATAGCATACGCAGGTAATTAGAAAGTATTTCTCAATGCGTTTAAAATATTTTATCTCAAATTTACCATTTGACAATGAATTTTCACTAAAGGGTTTGAGATTATCCAATTAGCTGTACTCAAAAGTGGCAAATACTTGAAGATCATTGATATAATTTAAAATTCTAAGTGCTGAGTTCAGTTTCTTATTGAATATAACCAGTGCCCTGGGCTCTGCGTGGCAGTTGACTTGTCAGTATTGCAATTAAAGTGACCAGGCAATAGCTCACACTTGTAATCCCAGCACTTTTGGAGGCTGAGGCCAGGAGCTTGAGACTGGCTGGGGAACACAGTGAGATCCTGTCTCTACAAAAAAAAATTAAAAATATATACTTTTTAGACAGGTGTGGTAGCTCACGCCTGATGCCTGGTGGCTCCCAGCATTTTGGGAAGCTGAGGACAGGAGGATCATCTGAGCCCAGGAGTTCAAGCCCAGCCTAGGCAACATAGCAAGACTCCATCTCTAAAAAAATTAAAAAGTTAGCCAGGTGTAGTGGCGCACACCTATAGTTCCAGCTACATGGGGGGCCAGGGCAAGAGGATCGCCTGAGCCTACGAGTTTGAGGTTGCAGTGAGCTACGGACTACACCAATGTACTCCAGCCAGCAGATTAGAAATGTTTGTGAGAAGGTACCTTAATGGATGGGCAAGACGGACATCAGCTATAGTAATTATTCATAGCAGCACTCTGGAAATAAAAACTAGATTTTATGTAACAGGGCTGTGGAAATGCTTTTGTCAAAATCTGAAATTACAAATGAATAACTATGAGGTTGCAGGCACAGGGGTCACGCTGATGAAGGTATAAACCCTGCTCTCAAGCAGCTCATATCCAGTGAAAGGTTCAAAACACAAACAGGGAAGGATGTAAGATTAATTCGTTCAAGGATCAAACAAATGCCTCTTTTCATTCAATGCCACATTTTATTAGTTTGCAGCAGTGATACTATAAAATGTGAGCTTTAAAGAACTTCGGTTACGTTTTCAATCTCTTCCTTTCTCCGTACTGTTCTATTTTCCCCCAATTTCTCCAATCCACTCCTAATTTTCACGTCTTTCTTTCTTCTACAAAAAAACCTAAATATGCCAATTTTACTCTTCTGTTTCTTCCAGTTAGCAAAATGAAATCATAATTTAAAACAAAATTATAAATTTTCACACAATATGAAACAATTCCTGATGATTCAAGTAGTTTTGATCTATAAAAGCAGCAATTTCATGATTCATCAGTCACTCCCGAGTCCTTGCTTTTAAAACTTTTAAAAGTGGATTTTATATATTTAGAAATTAAGTAGAATGGCAATATGACTATATATTGGCAAGTAACCTGGTGATTTCCAATTTATAAATCTGAGAGCTGTTTCCCATACCTGAAGCCTAACAGCCAATCTGATCCAAATCCAGTCAATCTTTCTGTCACTGTCAGCTACTTATTAAAACAATAAGGTTTCATTTCTACTTGGAAACAAAATCTTTAACCTGAGTTTGCAATATTCAAAATATTGCTATTTAGATGTCAGATGCTTAACATTTCACGCCGAAGTCTCACCTGAATGATCTGACATACAATAGAACATACTACTCAGTAACAAAAAAAAATGGGACAACTGACGCACAGGGATCAATCTCAAAAATCTGTAGAGGGGAAGAAGGCAGGGCACATACTGCAGTATTCCATTCACACGAATTCTACAAAGGATAACTCTAATCAATGGAAACCAAAAGCAGATCTGTGGCTGCCTAGGGCTAGGGGCAGAGGAATTGATTGGGAAAAAAAAAGGGGTATGAGAATTTTGGGGATAATGAAAATATTTGTATCTTGATTGTGATGGTGGTTGCACAGAGATATGAATCTGTCAAAACCCAATAAAATACACACTTAAAAAGGGTGCAATTAAATGTATGTAAATAGTACCTCAATTCAGTTGATTTATAAAACACAACATGACAGTATATTTTAAATTAAATGAAACATGAATACCTTATTTTTTTAAAAAACCCAGCGCGAGCGACACAGAAGACTGGTGATTTCTGCATTTTCAACTGAGGTACTGGGTTCATCTCACTAGGGAGTGCTGGACAATCGGTGCTGGTCAGCTGCTGCAGCCCGACCAGCGAGAGCTGAAGCAGGGCAAGGCATCGCCTCACCTGGGAAGCGCAAGGGGGAAGGGAATCCCTTTTCCTAGCCAGGGGAACTGAGACACACAACACCTGGAAAATCGGGTAATTCCCACCCCAATACTGCGCTTTAAGGAAACGGGCACACCAGGAGATTATATCCCACACCTGGCCGGGAGGGTCCCACGCCCACAGAGCCTCCCGCATTGCTGCTAGCACAGCAGTCTGCAATCTAACAGCAAGACAGCAGCGAGGCTGGGGGAGGGGCGCCCGCCATTGCTGAGGCTTAAGTAGGTAAACAAAGCCGCTGGGAAGCTCCAACTGGGTGGAGCTCACAGCAGCTCAAGGAAGCCTGCCTGTCTCTGTAGACTCCACCTCTGGGGACAGGGCACAGCTAAAAACAACAACAAAAGCAGCAGAAACCTCTGCAGACGCAAACGACTCTGTCTGACAGCTTTGAAGAGAGCAGTGGATCTCCCAACACAGAGGTTGAGATCTGAGAATGGACAGACTGCCTGCTCAAGGGGGTCCCTGACCCCTGAGTAGCCTAACTGGGAGACATCCCCCACTAGGGGCAGACTGACACCCCACACCTCACACAGTGGAGTACACCCCTGAGAGGAAGCTTCCAAAGTAAGAATCAGACAGGTACACTCACTGTTCAGCAATATTCTATCTTCTGCAGCCTCTGCTGCTGATACCCAGGCAAACAGGGTCTGGAGTGGACCTCAAGCAATCTCCAACAGACCTACAGCTGAGGGTCCTGACTGTTAGAAGGAAAACTATCAAACAGGAAGGACACCTACACCAAAACCCCGTCAGTACGTCACCATCATCAAAGACCAGAGGCAGATAAAACCACAAAGATGGGGAAGAAGCAGGGCAGAAAAGCTGGAAATTCAAAAAATAAGAGCGCATCTCCCCCTGCAAAGGAGCGCAGCTCATCGCCAGCAATGGATCAAAGCTGGATGGAGAATGACTTCGACGAGATAAGAGAAGAAGGCTTCAGTCCATCAAACTTCTCAGAGCTAAAGGAGGAATTACATACCCAGCACAAAGAAACTAAAAATCTTGAAAAAAGAATGGAAGAATTGATAGCTAGAATAATTAATGCAGAGAAGGTCATAAACAAAATGACAGAGATGAAAACCATGACACGAGAAATACATGACAAATCCACAAGCTTCAGTAACCGACTTGATCAACTGGAAGAAAGAATATCAGCGATTGAGGATCAAATGAATGAAATGAAGCGAGAAGAGAAACCAAAAGAAAAAAGAAGAAAAAGAAATGAACAAAGCCTGCAAGAAGTATGGGATTATGTAAAAAGACCAAATCTACGTCTGATTGGGGTGCCTGAAAGTGAGGGGGAAAATGGAACCAAGTTGGAAAACACTCTTCAGGATATCATCCAGGAGAACTTCCCCAACCTAGTAGGGCAGGCCAACATTCAAATTCAGGAAATACAGAGAACACCACAAAGATACTCCTCGAGAAGAGCAACTCCAAGACACATAATTGCCAGATTCACCAAAGTTGAAATGAAGGAAAAAATCTTAAGGGCAGCCAGAGAGAAAGGTCGGGTTACCCACAAAGGGAAGCCCATCAGACTAACAGCAGACCTCTCGGCAGAAACTCTACAAGCCAGAAGAGAGTGGGGGCCAATATTCAACATTCTTAAAGAAAAGAATTTTAAACCCAGAATTTCATATCCAGCCAAACTAAGTTTCATCAGTGAAGGAGAAATAAAATCCTTTACAGATAAGCAAATGCTTAGAGATTTTGTCACCACCAAGCCTGCCTTACAAGAGACCCTGAAGGAAGCACTAAACATGGAAAGGAACAATTGGTACCAGCCATTGCAAAAACATGCCAAAATGTAAAGACCATCGAGGCTAGGAAGAAACTGCATCAACTAATGAGCAAAATAACCAGTTAATATCATAATGGCAGGATCAAGTTCACACATAACAATAGTATACACAATAGCTATAACAATAGCTATACCCTTATAGCTATACTATAAGGGTATTCAGTTAGGAAAAGAAGTCAAATTGTCCCTGTTTGCAGATGACATGATTGTATATTTAGAAAACCCCATTGTCTCAGCCCACAATTTCCTTAAGCTGATAAGCAACTTCAGCAAAGTCTCAGGATACAAAATTAATGTGCAAAAATCACAAGCATTCTTATACACCAGTAACAGACAAACAGAGAGCCAAATCAGGAATGAACTTCCATTCACAATTGCTTCAAAGAGAATAAAATACCTAGGAATCCAACTTACAAGGGATGTAAAGGACCTCTTCAAGGAGAACTACAAACCACTGCTCAGTGAAATCAAAGAGGACACAAACAAATGGAAGAACATACCATGCTCATGGATAGGAAGAATCAATATTGTGAAAATGGCCATACTGCCCAAAGTTATTTATAGACTCAATGCCATCCCCATCAAGCTACCAATGAGTTTCTTCACAGAATTGGAACAAACGGCTTTAAAGTTCATATGGAACCAAAAAAGAGCCCGCATTGCCAAGACAATCCTAAGTCAAAAGAACAAAGCTGGAGGCATCACGCTACCTGACTCCAAACTATACTACAAGGCTACAGTAACCACAACAGCATGGTACTGGTACCAAAACAGAGATATAGACCAAGGGAACAGAACAGAGTCCTCAGAAATAATACCACACATGTACAGCCATCTGATCTTTGACAAACCTGACAAAAACAAGAAATGGGGAAATGATTCCCTATTTAATAAATGGTGCTGGGAAAATTGGCTAGCCATAAGTAGAAAGCTGAAACTGGATCCTTTCCTTACTCCTTATACGAAAATTAATTCAAGATGGATTAGAGACTTAAATGTCAGACCTAATACCATAAAAACCCCAGAAGAAAACCTAGGTAGTACCATTCAGGACATAGGCATGGGCAAGGACTTCATGTCTAAAACACCAAAAGCAACGGCAGCAAAAGCCAAAATTGACAAATGGGATCTAATTAAACTAAAGAGCTTCTGCACAGCAAAAGAAACTACCATCAGAGTGAACAGGCAACCTACAGAATGGGAGAAAATTTTTGCAATCTACTCATCTGACAAAGGGCTGATATCCAGAACCTACAAAGAACTCAAACAAATTTACAAGAAAAAAACATACAACCCCATCAAAAAGTGGGCAAAGGATATGAACAGACATTTCTCAAAAGAAGACATTCATACAGCCAACAGACACATGAAAAGATGCTCATCATCACTGGCTATCAGAGAAATGCAAATCAAAACCACAATGAGATACCATCTCACACCAGTTAGAATGGCAATCATTAAAATGTCAGGAAACAATAGGTGCTGGAGAGGATGTGGAGAAATAGCAACACTTTTACATTGCTGGTGGGACTGTAAACTAGTTCAACCATTATGGAAAACAGTATGGCGATTCCGCAAGGATCTAGAACTAGATGTACCATATGACCCAGCCATCCCATTACTGGGTATATACCCAAAGGATCATAAATCATGCTGCTATAAAGACACATGCACACGTATGTTTACTGTGGCACTATTCACAATAGCAAAGACTTGGAATCAACCCAAATGTCCATCAGTGACAGACTGGATTAAGAAAATGTGGCACATATACACCATGGAATACTATGCAGCCATAAAAAAGGATGAGTTTGTGTCCTTTGTAGGGACATGGATGCAGCTGGAAACCATCATTCTTAGCAAACTATCACAAGAACAGAAAACCAAGCACCGCATGTTCTCACTCATAGGTGGGAACTGAACAATGAGATCACTTGGACTCGGGAAAGGGAACATCACACACCGGGGCCTATCATGGGGAGGGGGTAGGGAGGAGGGATTGCATTGGGAGTTATACCTGATGTAAATGATGAGTTGCTGGGTGCTGACAAGTTGATGGGTGCAGCACACCAACATGGCACAAGTATACATATGTAACAAACTTGCACGTTATGCACATGTACCCTAGAACTTAAAGTATAATAATAATAAAAAAAAAAAAGAAAGAAAAAAAAAAAAAGAAAAATAATGTTACGGATAAAGCTAAAGTTCCCTTTGACCACCCTCCCAATCCTGATTTGTACCTCTAATCTCTCATCTATACCCCCTACTCGCTGTTAGAACTTTGGTATGGATTCTTCTGAACCTTTAAAAATAGACTTACATACATTATATAGCCATAGAAAATGCATAGTATTGTTTTGTACATGTATATAATTTCCATATAACTTTCCACAACTTGCTATTTTCACTGAGCATTATGTTTTTGGGACCAATCCAGGTTAATATGGATCTAGATTCTTTAACTCCAATATAATAATCTATCCTCCATGACTACATCATATTTTAATTAGGCCATTTCTCTTCAATATTTACATTGTTTGTCCCTACTACAATTCACCAGCGTAGTGGTAAACAGTAGTCGCTGCTGGGGTGAGGATAGGACTGCAGATGGTGTTCTAAGGGTTAGCCTTATTTATAAGATGTAGTTTTTTTGCAACGAGAATGTATTCACGTTTAATTTACATATGGTAAATATTGACTTTTTTAATTAAAGAATTTTGAGATACAAATATTAGCAAAAAGAACAAATCAGTTATAGGAAGCAAATCATCTAATAAAATACAAGGAAAACAAAAGTTGTAGGGCCTAATAGTGTACTCATGGTTTGAAGCATATTTATTGGAAAATAATAAGCACTAAACAGATCATAAAAACATTCTCCTATGCAAAGCAATTCCAATTAATATATCAGCATATTGGTTATCATGGCATAAGCATAATTAATACATGTACAAGTACTTCATTTATATTTTTTGCTTTCTTCTTTTATGACTATGGTGTCTTTCTCCATCCCTGAAATAAAAGAGGTATAAAAAAAAATGGTTATAAATGATGGACATTTTAATATCAGAGCTTTAAAATAATTCAACAGTAATATACTACTTTAATATTCTATTGAAATGAATTTGCTGAGTATCTATCATTTACATACACTCAAAGTTAATTTTAAAGCAGAGTTTCAAAGTGTAATTAAAAAAATCATTTTGATTATTCCTATTTCAGTTTTGTCTCTTCGTTTGTTTGTTTGTTTTTGTTTTTTTGAGATGGACTTTCACTCTTGTTGCCTAGGCTGGAGCGCAATGGCACAATCTCGGCTCACTGCAACCTCCGCCTCCCGGATTCAAGCGATTCTCCTGTCTCAGCCTCCCTAGTAGCTGGGATTTCAGGTGTGCACCAACACGCCCGGCTATTTTTTGTATTTTTAGTAGAGACAGGGTTTCGCCGTGTTGATCAGGCTGGTCTTGAACTCCTGACCTCAGGTGATCTGCCCGCCTCAGCCTCCCAAAGTGCTGGGATTACAGGCATGAGCCACCGCACCCGGCCTGTCTCTTAGTTTTAATAATGCATTTTTCATACATACTCTTAAACACTGTTTAATTCTAAATGAATGAATTACTTGTTCTGGTTTATGTCAGATAAACCAAGTCCCTATAATTCAGTCCACCGCAGGGGTGGATATCAAAGATTAGCCTGTTGAGAAGTATTTCTTGCTTATATCCAGTTTATCTTCTTTAAATAAAAATTATTTAATGTTTGGATTTTGAGGACTTCTAATGTATTTAAATCAACAGGGATTGATTAGAGATGTCAAAAATTACTTAAGTAGAAGCAGCACTACAGTTATTACAAAACAGCATATGAATCAAAAAGGATTACTAAGCAAATATTTCATTTGTATAAGAAAAGGACTAAGTCAAAAAAAAAAAAAGGACTAAGTCATAGTTGGCTTTAAACCTAATTAACTGAATGATAGTAAGATTAACAAAATTACCAAACCAATACAATAAGCTTTAATTCCTGATTACCAGTGGCCCTGGAGAGACAGGATATTATTTGAGAGCCTAATATTTGAAAGCACTTTGTGTATAAAACTAAATAAGATACAGACCTTGCCTTTATGGAGCTCACCGTCTAGTAGCGATAACTATTAAGCTCAAGAACAAATATGAGCTAGGTAAGGTGGTGATCTGCTCTGCTTGAACCAGTGAGAAAAAGGCTTCAGGAAATGGCTGAGATGGGTCTTAAAGGATAAGGAGGAGTAAGGAGGCTTTGAAAACCAGGTAGGCAGCAGAACACAAAGTGGAAAGACACAGATGGGGCATGGTGTGGATGAGGAACTCTAAGTAACTCAGGCTGGCTAGAGCACAAGTTATGCATTTCATGGGGTAGTAGCAAAATACAAGAAGTAGGTAGGAGCCAGGATCCCAGAAGTCTTGGGAGCCATTCAAAAGAATGTGAATTTTGCCACTGAAGAGTTCTCACTTTTTTTGAGACAGGGTCTCATTTTGTTGTCCAGGCTGGAGTGCAGGAGTGAGAATATGGCTCACTGCAGCCTCAACCTCCCAGGCTCAAGCAATCTTCCTGCCTCAGCCCCACAAGAGGCTGGGACCGGCTAATCTTTGTATTCTTTGTAGAGACGAGGTTTTGCCAGGTTGCCCGGGCTGGCCTTGAACTCCTGAGCTGAAGTGATCCACCTGCCTCAGCCTCCCAAAGTTTAGGGGTTACAGGCATGAGCCACCATGCCAGACCACCACTGAAGAGTTCTATGAGGTGACTATTCACTCTAAGCAGTATACAAGGGATGCAATCATATGCAGTAAGTTTAGAGAAAAGTAGAAAAAGTAGGAAAATGACCATCATTTCATTAGGAACTGACCAGATGGTAAGGAGTGGAAGGAAGTATCTAAAATGACTCCTTGATTTCTGACTTAAGTTAATAGATGAGAGTCATCTCTTTAACCAGGATAGTAATGCTGGCGAAAAAGGAGCAGACTGAGAAAAAGGTAAGTTTAGTTCTAGACCTGATGAACTTGATATCCAGGTACATGCCTTGTCAGCAGCTGGAATACAGAAATAGACCTCAAATGATTTACATTTATTAATTCGGTGTTTGTTAACTCGTATCTCTCGAGCTATAAAGATTTTACTAACAAGGGCAAAATTGACTGTCAATTTTGACAATGTCAATATGCCCTTATTTGAGGAATTAGCAGGAAAAAGAAAGAAAGAGAAAGAGGAAGGAAGGAAGGAAGGAGCAAAAGAAAGGGATCTAGGAAAGCACATGTTTAATACAGTTAACATCCTGCCTAGACAATACTTTCACATGTCCTGTTTAGGAAGCAAGCAAGTAAGAGATAAAAAAGGGAAAAAAATATCCAATCACACATGTAGAGAACTATGTCACTAGAGTGGTGGCTATTTGAACTGAACTATAATGAATGTTAAGAATCATAATCAATTGTTTACTCTCCTTACTTTAGCTTATTCTTAAAATCTATTTTCTCAGCATGGTCTACAACAGAAGAACCTGTTCTACTTTTAAGAAGTAGAGAATTCAACGTTGGATGATGCAGGGTTAGACCCACCTCTCTTTCCTTCTTCTCGACTCACAGTTTTTATCCTTATCTTTATTTCTTTTTCTTTTATGTGGGCTTCTACTCCAATCCCTTCTATGTCGTGAACATTCAGCATCCAAATAGCTTCCACCAGACTGCCGTGAATCTACTGAAGCTGATCGCCTTTCTTCATTCCTAAAACATAGAAAAGAATGTTAATCAGTTTGTTTTACCACTGGTCTCCAGTATATATACACAGATACACCAGTCTAAAGTGTAATATTCTGTATCAAACCAATGGTAGATACGGTCTCAATATGCACAATCTTATAACCCATGTAAGACGACAAATAAACAGAGCTCTTAACCCTTTTATGCCTGAGGTTGCAATTTTTTAAATTTTTGCAATGAGACCTTGGGCAGTAGGATATAAATAACTCCCACAGGTTTGGCGTTCCAATAATGGAACACTAGGCATAAATATTAGTATGTTTTACTATTTAAATATTTCACTAATATGATTGTCCCCTGAAAACTGTCAAAGGGTAATGCCAGAACAACCCTGGTATAATAACTCTGGGCACTCACAACAAAAAACAAAAAGCATTTTCATGAGGATACTATGTGCTATCAAGGGTTTTGGAGATGCTAAAATTTAACAATTACAAGTTAATTGTTATCTGTTATCAAAGAGTATTTTCACCAATAAAGATAATGACATACTTTTCCGCATCATCCTCTGCCTTCTCTTGCTCTTCTTGCCAATGATTGCTGAGTTCTTCCATATGCACATTTATCACATCTCGAATCACCTTGGGAGAGGTAAGCACCAAACTTCAGGTAAGAAAACTGCTCAAAAAATTAAGACTATAGCGCTAGAAAAATCAGTGCTAACAATCAAATATTTACTAAGCGCTATGACATAATGGACTGTGGGACTTGTGCAGTTTAGAGAACACAGAAAAGGCAATGGTCAAACTGGAATATGAATAGCCGATAACAGTTTTATAGCAATATTAAATTTGAAGTTGCTAAAACTGTACTACCTTTATGTGAGAAAATATCTCTGTTCTTAGGAAATACACACTGGGGATAAAGGGTTACGATGTATGTAATTTAACCCTTAAAGAATTCAGGGAAAAACAATATGTACAGGTCGAGACAGAGAAAGAGAGAGTGCCAATGATAAGCTATGTGGCAAAATGCTAACAATGGGTGACCTGGATAAAGGCAATATGGGAGTTCTTGGTACTATTTTTAGTTTTGCAATTTATCTCTCTGTTAGAGATTATTTACAAATGATTTTTTAAAAACCTTATAATGAAATCATCTTGACTTAATCATATGACTTAATAAGACAAAATATGAAACATATAATCACTTCACAGATACTTTCTGAATGACTCTATAAAGAAACTTTCCTATTTACCCATGCCACCAAGCACAGGGTTTGTCACTGCAGAAGCAAAGACAAAACTAAAATAGGAGCTTACACTTCCCTCATGATTAAACAGAAAATGTTTTCAGAAAAAAGGTAGAGGGGACAAGAGGCAATCTCAGAAACACTATCATTCAGGCCTTACTGCATTTCTCCCTACCTTAAAGAAACCTTCAATGGCTCTCAAAGTAAAATGGAACAATATCCAAACTCCCTAATGAAGCCTTCAAAGCCCTCCAGGATTTTACTACATCAGATACAACCTAGCCTCATCTCTCAATGGAGAAGCCCTAAGCTCTAGCCACCCTGGGTTACTAATGAATTTCTGAAAAAC
Organism: Piliocolobus tephrosceles; assembly: GCF_002776525.5. NCBI lineage: Eukaryota > Metazoa > Chordata > Mammalia > Primates > Cercopithecidae > Piliocolobus > Piliocolobus tephrosceles. The sequence continues at coordinate 160,783,726 of NC_045438.1, forward strand.
TCCTATACTTTTATCTGCTTTTCAGAATGCTAGTTCTTCTACCCAGAAAATCCTTATCCACCACTTCTCCTCCTCCACTATATTCTCCCATGGAAAACCTAAGATATGCCAAGGTCAAACCTAGCGGAGTGACATGAGTCACACACACCTATCTCAAGATCCAGCTCTTGCACTTCCCTAGCAGGCCTACAAGCCTCCCTGTCAGCAGCTCTACATAAGCGCCTTGAAGTCTGCTATTTGCACAGAACCCACCCAGCTCAGGTCCACAAAGGAAAGAGTCAATAAGCAGACATTCCTTTACTCCTCCTTGCTTCTCCCTTTCGCTCAAATGCTACATTCTCTATGAAGCCCTTGCCAATCTTACATTTCAATTTTTGAAGCTGGGTGATGGGTACATAAGGGTTCCTTAGATGATGCTATCCACTTTAGTATATGTTTGAATATTTCCACAATAAAATATAAACCATAAAATCGTGAAGAATGCTAGCAGCAACAATTTAAGCTTGATTACAAGGGTTATGAGACCAGAGAAGAAACAACTGATGAGCCAAGTATCTTAGGGACTCTAAGAATCACCAAGGTAGTATGACAGGGACCCAGGCCTCTACTTCGGAAGGTAAGTCTAAAACACAGACTTTAATTGTAAAAAAGAACAGCATAAAATTTAGAGTTAAGCTGTGTGGTACAGAGTATAAGTACAATAAACTAGTGATAGATTAGTCAACTAAGCACCTCATGGAAATGGTGGCCTTCAAACTCAACAACATTTAAAATGGCAAAAACAGAGCATTTCAGGTAAGAAAATAACAGGTAATAGGGCATTGAGGTAAGAATAATTATATGTAATCAGATACAGTTTAAGAGACATGCTTGACTAAAGCAAAAGAAAATGCTTGGGAAAAGGAGGCCAGATTACGGAAGGTCTTTTACATCAGAGAGAAGTAAGAAAAAATATGGCAACAATTAGGGAATCGATGAGGAAATTATTTGTAGAGTCTAGGCAAGGTAATTCATACACCAAAAAAAATTCATCAACTCTAATGAGCCATTAAATGGCATCTGAAAATAAGTCTAGATATACACTAAGAGACTAATGTATAAATAATGTATATCAACACATTTCTTAAGCCCAAATATTTACTAGAGTACACAAAAACATGCTTTCTGCCAAAAAAGATAATAGCTAATATCCATGAAGAAATCTATGTTTGCATGCACTGTCAGTCAATGCTCATAACAACTCTGCAAAGATTATATTATTATTATTACGAAAAGAAAACATTCAATCTAAAAATCTCAATAACTTGCTCAAGTCAAAGAGCCAATGAGAAATAGCAGAATCAAAACTCAATGTGAGGTCTATCTAAAGCCCAAATTCATGCTCTTACCATGATACACTACTACTTTCTCACAAGGAGATATCTTTTAAGATTGTACAATTGTTTTACATAAGGTTCTTGTACTATGAAAGCCTTTGCTTGCTAAAGGGTGGGTCTAGAACTGATGGAACAGACACAAATCAGGTGTGGCCACCCTGAAGACACTTTCAGAAAATTTCCAAAACATTGTGGAAATTCATAAACAGATTTAGAAAATTACCAAAAGGATATTTTTGTTATCAACAAAGATTATGTAAAACTTACCTCAGTATATGATTTCTTGGTTATGTGAACATTCTTAGCTCTATAGGACTGCCGTCTTCTTTTATAATCTCTTACTTCTGCCAGGATTTCAAGGTAGGATTTTGGACTTTTTCGACTATTATCTAATGAAAGAATAAAATAAAACTATTATATCTTTCAAAGCTTTTAAATTCTATGAATTATCAAATAAACACATCACAATCCTATATTTTAACTCGTTTCAAAGTAGCACATAAAAACATTCTAAAAATTGTACATTATTTATATACACGGGCTAAGTTTTATATCATTCTTTTTCTCCAGCCATTAGTTGAACATAAGAGTGCTTAGGTACATGGATTAAAGTAACAGCACAGTTGTAATATTCTGACAGAAAGAAGGTACATTTAAGGTAAAAGTCAGAGTAAAACCTCAGGTACTAAGTAAATATCCCTTAGTATCCGTGAAGGATTTGTTCAGGAACCCCCAAGGATACCAAAATCCATGGATGCTCAAGTCTCTGATATAAAATGGTGTAGTATTCACATATAACCTACACACACCCTCCTGTACACTTGAAGTCATCTCTAAACTACTTTCAATACCTAATACAGGCCAAGTACAGTGGCTCAAGCCTGTAATCCCAGCACTTTGGGAGGCCAAGACAGGAGGATCACTTGAGGCCAGGGGTTTGAGACCAGCCTGACCAACATAGCAAAACCTCGTCTCTACTAAAAATACAAAAATTAGCCAGGCATGGTGGCGCATGTCTGTAATCTCAGCTACTCGGGAGGCTGAGGCACGAGAATCGCTTGAGCTTGGGAGGCAGAGATTCCAACAAACTGAGATCGCGCTACGGCACTCCATCCTGGGCGACAGAGTAAGATTCTGTCTCAAAAAAACAAACAAACAAAAAAACAAAATAAAAAACACCACCAAAAACCTGATATGATGTAAATGCTGTATGAATAGTTGTTAATATATTGTTTACGGAATTATGACAAGAATAAAAAGTCTCTACATGTATAGTACAGAGGCAACCACTCATTTTTATTTTTTCCAAATATTTTCAATCCACAGTTGGTCAAACTGATGGATGTGGAACCCACAGTTACAGAAGGCCAACTTCACTTCAATATTAAATGATACAAAACCATTTTACTCTAACTCAAAGTAGCCCGACAAATAAATCATCTTAATAACAGTCACAGAATAAAATGATAATGAAAAAATGTAAAGCTATGATGTGCATCTCAAACCTTGATTGATTTTGGCAGCCAAGTCTACAAAGAGATCGCTGTCATTTTCAATAATCTGAGAATCAGAGCGCTTTTTCTTTGTCTCCTCAACTACGAAATCATAGAGGGCAAGACGATCAGCTTGAGTTAGATCACAAACAAACCGTTTGTGATTCAGAGGAACTTCAACAGGCAAAGAAGAATAAATCCCTAAAGTGAAAATAAAATCACAAGAATAAACAATACATGAAGCACTGTGAACTTAAAATCTACTAATTATCTTCAAACATGTGCTTTAATAATGCAATATTAACACAAACTCTTTTTCATAATCTCTAAATATACAAAATATCAATCTAAGCAATAAATGACAAACAACAATTCTATCCTGAATGTTATATCCACAAAAAAACACAACGTATTATGGATATTTGCTATTCTCTCCAACAATATAAAGACAGATCCCAAGAAGGCAGGCAGGAATAATCATAAAAGACAATTTGCTCTAAGAAAGCCTTTTGGGTAACAATTTTTATAGCCATCTACAAAAGTAGGTATCTACTGATAGGCTTTTCCCCATCAAAGTTGGGAAGAAAATGCTTTTAATAAGTAATATGCATTATAGTCCCTTTGAAAATAAACTATGGAAATATTAAAAACTGTGTAAAAAATATCTTTTGTATGAGACATCAAGCTAGATGGTCAATATTCAAAATATATCCCACTTGTGCAAGGACTTAGAGCTAGGGGCCAAAAAATAATTAAGTAGCAGAAATCCCACACCTCCTCAGGCCAGAACAGAACAGATTAAACTGAAACTAAACTCATTTTAATTTCCTGAGGAGGAAGCATAGTGGCTTAACCAAATTAACTGAAAAAAGATAATAGCTGTGCCCCCCGGTAATTACAGAATTTTCTAAAATCTGCTCATTAGTGAAAAAAAGTAAATACAATACCTTGATGTGATGTATTAAACATTGAAGAAAATTTTTGTTTTGAGATTCAAATTTTCTCAAATAAAAAAATGATTGGAACTGTAAAAAAAGCAATTTAAAACAATTCTTTCTAGACTTCATTACTCACTAATGCAAACAAAGAACATGAGCTACTAAAGGAATCCTTTTATTGTTTGCTAACTTATTCTAAAGTAGTAACTGGTTCATAAAACAACATAAAATCAGTAGCTCTTTCCAGATACTTATATTTGATAAAGTCTAACCTCATTAAGTTCCTAGGTAGAGGCAAAAAGAATTCAAATAAGAGCATACTATGAACTAAGCATTACAACAAAAAAGAGGTACTACTTGTCTACATATTAAGAGGAGAGCTGCAGTGAATCTGAGGCCATGGTTTAACACGGCTATAGATAACAATACATGGCCCTTTTTACTAGTCAAAGGGTTTTGAATTAATGGGAAAAAAAGGGTTCCCTTTCAAGTCAATCAATTTTATTCTAATTATAGTAGGCATTTTATAATACAAAATTATGAAAACAGCTTTGATAAGCCTAATTCCTTTGAATATAGGCTATAAAAATTTGGGAGAAAAACAAAGATTAGAAAATAATGATGTATTACAAACAAGCTCCATATAAACCTTTGCCTGTTATTTTTAAACAAAGAAATAGAATTTCCTTCTTAAATGATTTTAGCATTTTCTTCAATTTATTCATCTTAAGTTTCTTTATGATGAAGACTGATACTTAAATTCCTTGTAATTCAACCAAAATTCCAATTCAAGACTATAATATGTGACAGGTATTAAGATAAAGTTTAGAAATTTGAGTGATACTTTTAAAAGGATATCATTTGCAAAAAGGATACTGCATATCTTTAAATAAGGAGTACATTCAGGTTCCTAATTCCTCTTTATACTCACCCCAATTACTGAAAAAGAAAAAGTACAGGAAAGGTTAAGCAACAAACTGCATTCAATTCATTCGGAACATAGATATTTCTGACAACAAAAAGGATAAACATACTTAAATAAACTTACATTTACATAAAATGTAAATTTTCAAAATGCTTGTTTCTAAATGATTTAAAAGTACATATGAATGTGCTGTGATTATAATAACTCTAAGACCCCTTGGCTGCCTGTTTTTGCAGGTTTTTTGTGGCAAAATATATAACATAAAATTTAACATTCTAGCCATTTTTTCAGCGTACTGTTCAGAGACATGAAGTGCATTCACATTGTTGTGCAACCTCTACCCATCTCTAGAACTTTTTCATCACCCCAAATTGAAACTCTAATCTATTGTTTTAATAATGCCAATTCTAATTCTTATTAGTTACTTTTGTCATCAAAGGGGATCTTAAACATATAACATACAACATTAAATAGTAGTAGCAGGTGTTGTCACAAAGATACAAATTCAGAATTTTAGGGAGAATTCATTCAGAGTCAATTCCCTAACATTACAGATAACGAAATTAAGGGTCATAGAAGTAACATGACTTGCCCAAAGTCTCACAAGTGATAGGAACAGACTGGATCTAAAACCATTCTATCCTGTCTTCTAAAGTTTCTTTGACAGCACACTGATCATGGCCATGACTCAAACACACCTCACGATACTAAAATATACAACTTAAATATTTAATATTGAAGGAAAAAGATAAACCACTAAACATAAAATGATTGTTTATGACTGAAGTATCTTGGTTAAAAAATTAGCCAAAGTAACTATATCTGAAAATAAGTATGTACATCTAATAGCTGTTCGAGCTTTCATAAAGTTTAAGACTGAGAATTCTGTACACTGAGTTTAGGCCTGACATGACAGATGAAATGAAAACATACATATAAAACCTTGTCAAAAAACTTACATTTCAGTGTGTAACAAACAAAATATGAATTAGATGGAGAAATGTAAAATTTTTCATGTGAGTCATTCTCCCTTCGAAGTAAATACATCAATAAGATATTTAAAGAAAGTCTTGTCCTGAGGGAAAAGATCTTAAAATGTCTAAGACATAAGTGAGCCACAAAAATAATCTGTTCAGAAATTGAATAACTCTACAGAGGACATAAAACAAATTTTTTTTTTTTTTTGAGACAGAGTCTCACTCTGTCGCCCAGACTGGACTGCAGTGGCGCCATCTTGGCTCACTGCAACCTCCACCTCCCAGGTTCAAGCGATTCTCCTGCCTCAGCCTCCCGAGTAGCTGGATTACAGGCACGCACCATAGCGCCTGGCTAATTTTTGTATTTTTAGCAGAGACAGGGTTTCACCATGTTGGCCAGGCTGGTCTTGAACTCCTGACCTCAGGTGTTCCGCCCACCTTGGCCTCCCAAAGTGCTGGGATTACAGGCATGAGCCAACATGCACAGCCAAAAAAATTTTTTAAACAAGGTTAAAGATCATATAAAAAGTTACTGTTGGCCGGGCGCGGTAGCTCACGCCTGTAATCCCAACACTTTGGGAGGCCAAGGTGGGCAGATCACTAGGTCATGAAATCGAGACCATCCTGGCTAACATGGTGAAACTCCATCTCTACTAAAAAAACACAAAAAAATTCGCCCGGTATGGTGGCGGGTGCCTGTAGTCCCTGCTACTCGGTAGCCTGAGGCAGGAGAATGGCGTGAACCCAGGAGGCCGAGCTAGCAGTGAGCCAAGATTGTGCCACTAAGCTCCAGTCTGGGCGGCAGAGCAAGACTCAGCCTCAAAAAAAAAAGAAAAAAAAGTTACTGGTAACAATTAAATCTTAATTTAAGATAGTGTAAGAATTCAAAATCAAAGTTCCTCTTACCTATCAAAAGAATCGAAGTAATTATTTGCTTTTGAAAAGAACTAAGCTCCATGTCCAAATCTCCCTTATTACCGTTATAAAAATTAAAAAGCAGAACATTTTCTAAATTACTCATATATATAAAACTCATCCATCACGAGGTCAGGAGATCGAGACCATCCTGGCTAATCCGGTGAAACCCCGTCTCTACTAAAAAATACAAAAAAAAAAAAACTAGCCGGGCGAGGTGGCGGGCGCCTGTAGTCCCAGCTACTCCAGAGGCTCAGGCAGGAGAATGGCGTGAACCTGGGAGGCGGAGCTTGCAGTGAGCTGAGATCCGGCCACTGCACTCCAGCCTGGGCGACACAGCAAGACTCCGTCTCAGAAAAAAAAAAAAAACCTCATCCATTTCATTATCTTAATATTACTTTCTGTACATTAATTTCCACTTAGACCATAGAAGCTACCAACTTTTGGAGCTAGGGCTTGTTTAGCATCCATTATCTCTGTTCCTCTCAACAACTCTATAAATAGAGTTTTGTATTACAGATAAAGAAACAAAAACTCAGAGTTGTCATCATTAATACATGGCCAAGCAGCTACTTCTACTTCTCTAAAACAGGTTTACGCAAAGCAGAATTAACAATTAACAGCACCAATAGTCACAATTAGTATGTAGAGATACGAAGTTTGTAATATTCTTCCACTTAATCATGAAAGACATAATAAATAAATTTGGGCAGTATCTAGAATCCTAGTCCACAAATTTTACTAAATGTAGGGTTTCTAACAGAAAATCAGACAACTCAGTTCAGAGTTTGTGTCAAAATTCAGAACTTAGTTCTGGATCCACTTTGCTACTATCTAGCAAAGGCGAGTTACTTCACTTTTTTGTGTCTGTTTCTTCACCTATCATGGCGGGGAAATACCGTTCAGCTTATCACAAGTTTGTTGTGGAAGAGAAATGTAATTTATAAAAGAGCTTTAAAAAAACAACCTTTTAAAAAATAAAAATATGGAGGACCTTTAGAACAAACACACTAGAACTTTATCATGTCTCTATCAGATAGTTTTTCTTATCTGTAAAATGCAGACACTGGATTAGATGATCTCCAAGTTCTCTTTCAACTCTAAAATAAATTCAGTAAATCTAACCACTTAAAGAGTCAAATAAAGTCCTTTAAGTATTATTAACCTCTTCAAAAACCAAAAACCTCCAACTTTTTTATGGGTACACTACCAGGGTATATGAGTAGAACCAATAGCAGAGGCCAAAAAAGGCTTGACTGTCTAGTCATAGCTCAGTAATCTGTCCGAATAAATAAAATGAGAGTCAACTGTCTCCCTCAAAGAAAAAAATCTGGAATTTCGCTGACAGGGACAAAAGTGGGAACCTCAAAACAAAAAAATACAAGAAATGTGCTTCTAGCTGTTGTAGAGAACCCATGTAATATAGACAGCTAAGGATAGTCTTCCTTCTGTAGCCACAGTGCAACTCTGAGAAATCAAGTCCAGATACTGGCTTAAAACAATATTTGGTAAAGATCCTCAACTTCAACGAGGGAGAAAACCAACCATGACTACAGCCTGGTAAATATAATTCAGCTAGAAAAAAGAATGAGGAAAAAAAGGTAAGTTGTGCAGAGAAAGCTACCTACAGAAGGTTCAAAGACAATGCAGAAATAGAAATCCTTACAAGAGAAGCCACTCAGGTTTTGGCTAGATGTCATATCATATCTACATTCATTAGAAATTTAAACTTTTATTAACTCGTTTGTCTATGTGTTTGTTCGTTGGTTTGTTTTTGAGACAGAGTTTCGCTCTGTTGCCCACGCTGGAGTGCAATGGCGCAATCTGGGCTCACTGAAACCTCTGCCTCTTGGGTTCAAGCAATTCTTCCTGCCTTGGTCTCCTGAGTAGCTGGGATTACAGGTACTTGCCACCACACCCAGCTAATTTTTGTATTTTTTAGTGTTTCGTCATGTTGGCCAGGGTGGTCTTGAACTCCTGACCTCAGGTGATCCACCCTCCTCAGCTTCCCAAAGTGCTGGGATGACAGGTGTGAGCCACCGTGTCTGGCCTATGTCTCTGTCTTTGATGGATTAAGTTTTCTTTCAATTTCCTAAAAGCTTATGCTTAAAACTTCTAACCTATTCTCTGCTGAAGTTCCCAGGGAGAAACTCTTTAACCCAGCTCTAAAGATGGGCATGAAAGGATCTATTAATATGAATCCTCTGAAATTATATGTAAAACTTTTGTGTTTGTACTTTTTTTTCTGAGAAGGGGATCCCAAGCATTCATCACTTCAAACCAACTCACTTACTATGTAGCAATCTGAGGGTACCTGTGGAGACCAATCTCTTTCAGCCTAAGCCTTTTCTTTACATTGCATTTCGACACTCTAGAGAGGAAATCTCAGGGTAAAAGAGTCTCACTCAGTGGCATTTATAGATGTTCCTTGACTTACATGGGGTTACATCCCGATAAACCCATCATAAACTTTATATGGTTAAGTTGAAAATGCAGCCCAAAGTCTGATAAAAGAATCACTAGTACTTCAAGTCTAAAACCTTGTGATTATGTGTATTGTTTTCACACCATCATAAAATTAAAAAAATCCTAAATTAAATCATCAAGTTGGGACTATCTGTATTTACTAAATAAGTTTTTTATATTAGCCACAAGACAATCTCACCTACAAACCACCAGGTTATTCCAAAGGATGAACCCCTAGCTAAGATAGTGTCCTAGTGAGACTAGTGTATCTCAACAGGAAACATCTAACAAATGATAGTGAAATGAAGCAAATTAGCCTAATGTTAAATGTAAAACTTAACCTTTCCCATGTAACAGTCTTCACAGGTTTTCTTGAAATTAGTAACATGCTTATGAGAAAAATAATAATTTGATTCATTAATTCACTTAAACTGTAATGCCACTTACTTTGATTATAACAATCACTGTCTTTCCCAACTGCAGTTCTAGCTTGTTTAATAATCTGGAATTGTGAGTCCTTATCTGTCAAAAAAAAAAAAAAAAATCCATAAATACAATATGAATCATCAGTGACCACAATTAAATGATTAACTGGTTTCTGATCCAAGCCCTTTGGGCACGTGGACAAACCTTCCAGAATCTTAAGAAACATCCACATCCCTGTCTATGAAATCTGAACACAGAATCCTTTCAGATTTATCTACAGCCCAGTAAATAATCAGACTTCAAGCAGTTCATGCCTTTAATTAGGCCTGCAGCAGTAGCAGCGACAAATTTTACTGACCAATAACAGCTAACATTCTTGAAGCCTATGCTGTAATGGTCACAACTCTGTGACCCTTTAGCTGACTCCAGCTAAGTGCCTGACACTATTCTAAGAATATTATATATATATCACTTAATCCTCGCAAAGTGCTATTATAACTATCTCTATTTTTTAAAGAAATTTAGGCAACAAACAGGTTAATTACCTCGCTGAAAGTCACATCTGTTCATGATAAAAACAGGAGTTGAATCAGGACATTCTCTTTCAAGAGCCCAAGACTTTAACCTCTATATATGTTGTGAATCCCTGGAACACATGTCCATCTTCAGTCTCATCCTTCAATCTATGTCACATGCTCAAATTTTTGTTGTAACTGAGAAGGAAGGTGTCTGCTCTACTACACAAAGCTTTGTAAGGTTTTCACTGCCTATTAATACAAGCCTGGTCTCTAAACTTCAGATTATGTGAATTAGTTGCCTTGTACATTAATTAATTCTACATTCTCTTAAGATACTAAATGTCCTTCTTAATCATAAGCATGCTTAAAAAATCCATTCTTTTGATAATGCAAAAATGAAAAATCAGTATCTACACTAAGATATTTTTAAATTATAATAACTTAATACTTACTCAGAGTAATTGAAGGTATCTTCACATTCTCATAGAAAAACTCAGGATTATACATTTCATCCTGAAAAAAAAAAATCTTAGTGTTCTTAAGTATCAGATAATTGACTGTTTTAAGACTTGACATAAACAATAGATTAGTATCACTTAATTATTTCTCACAATAATTTGTGAAATTAGGCAAGTACCATCCTACCCTTCAAGTAAGGGCTATTATTTCATGTTGCTGAGCCTCACAATATAACTTCCAAAAATTGTGAATTAAGGCATGAAATGCATGACATATACGTATATATTTTACTATAAAATAGTAAATATATGGTACCTCTTCTTCTTTGGTATAGCCCATTTTCCTCAATCTACAAGATGCCATGTGCTTTGCTAAAGACGATTTAGGCATGTGATGATTGGAATCGTAAGGACATAACACAACTTCATCCTATAAAAATCAAATAGAAACAAAGAAAATCGGTACATAATATTTAAATAAATAATTATTACCATTAAATGTTTACCATTTGATTATGTACCAGTACTGTCTAGTGCATCCTCTTCTACAGGCCTCTCTCAACCCCCATGTGGGTGTGTATTAAAGAAAAACAAAACTCCTTCAACCCCTAAATCCCTAAATGCCCCTGTGCTCTCTCCACTCCTTCAAAGCCTAACTCTTTGAAATGTGTATTTATGCTCACTGTCTAAACAACCTCACTTATAACCATTCCTCACTCACTGCCACCATCACCCCACTGAAACCAGTCAATAGGTCACTAACAACCTTGCTACTAAAGCCAAAGAACATGTCACTGTCTTGTCATATCTGAACTCTTGGAAGGTCGCACTCCAATTGTTCATTTGTCATTCAGACACACCCCTCATGTTCTTTCTACCTCTCTGGCTTCTTCTATTTGGTCTCCTCTAAATATCTGTCTACCTTGCTTTATTTGTCCCCCTTTAGATGTTGGTTTTCATAGATTAATATGACCACTGATCTTTTGCTAAAAATAGTATCTGCTTACTGAAAGAAAGATCTCAAGGCTGCAACTCTCACTATACAGTGAGGACTCCCAAAATTTATATCTTTAAACCTTGTTTCTCTCCAGTACCGTATACTAAAGACACTAAAATTCAACACAAACAAAAATAAATTCATTCTACTCATTGTCTCCTAACCCTCAAACCTACTCCTCTTGTACTTTCCATTTCAGTGAAAGGTCCCACTTGCTCAAGCAAGAAACCACGTCTTCTCCCTCATCACCCATATCCAATCAATCACCTAGCCCTGCCAATTTAACTCCTAAATATTTCTGAAAATCCCTCAACATCCTCCATCCCCACTGCCACTTCCCCAATTCAGAGATCATCAACTCTCTGCTGGAATACAACAGCCATCTCCTGACTACGCTCGCTTTCTCTCTCTGCTTCCAGTCTTGCTGCCCTCCCCTTCATTTTCCATCCTGTAGCTGGTCTGAATTCCAGCTCTGCCACTTACTGCTGCATGAAATTGGGTGAGGTACTTAATCTCTCTTTGCCTCATTTTCCTTATCTATTATATAAAATGAAAATAATAGCAGGACTTCTCTCAAAAAGTGATTGTGAAGATTTAAAAAAGTATACCAAAGTTTATACACATAAAGGAATTCAAATAGGGCCTGGTACATAGCAAGCATTCAATAAATGTATGCTATTATTTTATTAAAAGGTAACTATGATTATGATATGCCCTGGCTTAAAATACTTCCATGCTTCCCCACTGCCTTCAGTAAAAAAAAAAAAACAAAAAAACAAAAAAAAACTAGACTTTCTAATATGGCTAACAAGGACATTTAAGAACTGACCTCTACCCCTCACCATCGTTCTGCGGTAACTCTACACCCTATGCTCTAGCTATCCTTAACTACTTGAGGCTTCCTGATAGGGTCACTCCCTCGTCTCTGTACTTCTACACATGCTGTTGAGGCTTCTTCTTCTCATCCCCCCAATCCCCTAGTTAATTCAGATCACTTTTATTTACCAGCTTAGAATTCACTTTGTCCAGGAAGCCTTTGCTGACCACCACTTTGTCCACCACACCCTACAATAAACTGTACTATAGCAATTCCAGCCCCACCCATCGTAGACCCATGATAATATAACGATTGAGTTCTCCGTATTCCCCCTCACCATCACCAGACAATAAGCTCTGTGAGGACCAGGAACTGTAACTGTTGTTCACTAAATTTTAGTACTGAAACACCGGTGGAAATCCTAATTGCCATTTACTAGCAGTGTATCCTTGGACAAATTATTACCTCTGTGTCCCTTTCCTCATCTATAAAATGTGGTCAAGAATACCTACCTCACAGGGTTATTTTGAGTATTAAATGAAGTAACGTATTGTAAGGGGCACAAACAAAGTGCTATTTAAATGTTAATACAAGGAATCCAATGTTACTGCAATGCTGAGTAAACAATGTATGGAAAGGTCTGGTAAGTCCCACTCAATGGAATTCCCAGCTTCAAATACCCCTCTAAACGAACAATAAAGATTTTTTCATTTCTTCTGTGCTTTTAATACAATAAATAATGAATGGTATATACAGAAATCAAATATATTTTAAATGTCTCAGGAATCAGTAACTTAAACTCAGAAGAAATTATTACAGCATGGAAGTAATATTAAAGATAATGAATTAACCCCGCACTGGAGCACTTCCCTTCCTCTCACTCCACCAAAAAACACCCCACAAAAAACAAAAATCACCATTGTTCACTCTAAATACACTTGCCTACATTTTTAAAAAAGCAATTCTAACGTCCACCGGAGTTGCCAGTTACCATCTGTTGGTGACATCCTTTAATAATCCTAGAATCGGTGCTGCCCCAGTAAAAAGTGTCCAATTTTAAGGCACAGAAAGGCGAACTGGCAAACTCCCAGCTCTCCTGACACCGGATCTGGTGCAACTGCGGAATCCACATGACAGATGACAATGCAAACCGCCAATCCCTCTGCAGCACTCTGAGACCCATTCACTTACTTTCTAAATAAATACCAAATCTGCCATTCCCTCCTCACTCAACACATCTTCCGGAATTTAGTTTGTTTGTGTTTTGAGACAGGGTCTTGCTCTATCGCCCAGGCTGGAATGTAGTGGAGCGATCTCGGCTCACCGCACCCTCGACCTCCTGGGCTCAAGCGATCCTCCCACCCCAGCCTCCCAAATAGCTGGGGCCACAGGCTCACACCATCACACTCGGCTTATTTTTGTATTTTTGGTAGGAAGAGGTTTCACCATGTTGCCCAGGCTAGTCTCGAACTCCTGGGTTCAACGGATCCTCCCGCCTTGGCCTCTCAAAGTGCTGGGATTACAGGCGTAAGCCACCGCGCCCGGCCCCCCCTTTTCTTTAAACTCGAAGTTCCGCGGGAGGAGCGCCGCACCGGAGGTCGGCGTGGAGCCTTCGGGAGGCCCTCACGCGCCCGAGCCCAGGACTCAGGGAGGTCAGGGTTGCTCCGGGCCCGCGGCGCCCCTCGGGTCCCGGGCGCCCATTGCGGCTCTGCACACGGACGAGGACTCCTCGCCCTTCCCTCCGCGGCTGCCAGTGCGGATCTCCCTTCTTCCAGAGAAGACCGCGGGCCGTAGTCCCCGAAAGGGCCCCGCGGCCGCGCCCCTCACCTCCGCCGCCTCCTCTTCCCCGGGATCCAGACTATCCAGGTCCCAGCCCAGGGACGCCGTCACCTCCTCCAGCGTCCGGCAGCAGCTCTCCACGAACTCGCTCAGCTCCTCCTGCAGCCGCCGCCGCTCCTCCACAGGTGGAGGTTCACCCTCCATGGCTGCAGCCCACCCGCCAAGAGGAAGCGGCCGAACTGCAGACGGCGCGCGCGGGCCTCTGGGAGCTGTGGGCGGGGCCACAGTCACCACGTGACTGGAACAGCCTGTAGGGAAGAGCCCCGGGAAGGGCGGGACTGTTATTTTGAGAGGCGTTTTCCAATCTCTTCTCAGCTTTTGGGTGCAGTTGCGCTGGCCTTTCCTGAAAGACATTCACGCTCCTCGACTTTCTCAGGAAAAACGGTTTATAGCTACAGAAAAGTTTTAAAAATAGTACAGTGAGCTTTCGTTTAGCCGTCCTTCAGCTCGTTGTTAACATTTTGCCACGTTTGATTTCTCTCCATCTCTTCTCTCCACATTCACAGCCCCACCCAATGATTTTTGCTGAATTCTTTGAAAGTAAGTTGCAGATTCTTCACCCCCAAATATGTTAACATGCGTGTTCTAAGAATCAGAACATTTTCCTGTGTAACCGCAATACATGATCAAACCTAAGAAAATTAGTAATTTCATAAAATCATTTATTATACAGTTCATATTCAAATTTCCCCATTGTCCCCAAAATTATTTCTATAGCAGTTTTATTTTTTCAACCCATAAGCTATAATTATTGTCTCTTTTAATCCAGATCAGCCTCCTTCACCCTCTTTTTTAAATTAAATAATTAAATGTTGTGATGAGCCTAGGCCAGTTGTCTTGTAGAATATCCCTCATTCTGGATTTGTCAGATTTTGTTTCCCTCATGATTAGATTCAGTTCGAGCACTTTAGCAAGAATACTACCTAAGAGATGTTGCCAACTCACAGGGACACATAACTCAATTATATTAGGAATGCTAACTTTGATCACTTGGTAAAGATGGTGGCTACATCTCTTCATTCTAATAGTACATTTTCCCCATTTTCCCCTTAGGAATTGGTAAGCAATCTGTAGATTATACCTTGAGGCCGTAAGAATACCCTGTTCCCCAACTAGTTTATACAGTCATTCACTGACTCTGTTGCTACATTAGGAGTTATAAATGATTCTGTAATAGTATCATGCCTTCTGTGTTCCTTAACTGGCGTTCTTTCCACACCTCCATTTTAGTGTTTTCTTCACTGTGGGAATCAAGGTGTTTTTAAAGTTATTGATTTAAGGGTTTTTTAAAATTCAATATAATATACTCCTTTAACATCGTAATTCTTGTTGATGCTCAAATTGTCCCAAATGTGGCCAGTGGAAGCCACATTCAGCCATCTGTGTCTTTGACGTATCCCTATTAGTCCTTGATTTCTTGCTTTGATAACACAAGCTTAACTTTGTACATTTCCTACCCAAGACCTGGAATTAGCCCTTGTAGTTTCCCCAAATGGTTTTAACTCCCAGAATCTAACCAATTTTATATTACTTTTTAAAATTTTTTCAAGTCTGAGTGTCAAACCTCGGTTTCCTTTTGCACTTTGTTTACCCCTGTGAAGGAACTGTGGAGGAATTTTTTGGTGAACAATTATTTCTAAAGGTAAACAGCACAGTTCTCACTTTTAAAAAATGGTCATAACACTATAAATAGGCAGCACCATAAAATACAGAAGTGTCTAGAAGCTGGTAAGAGAGGGGAGTATGAAGTTAATGTATTCATACTCTGCCTACGGTATCCTTGTCTTTTTTTTTTTTTTTTTTTTTTTTTGAGATGGAGTCTGGCTCTGTCACCCAGGCTGGAATGCAGTGGCACACTCTCAGCTCACTGCAACCTCCACTTCCCGGGTTCAAGCAATTCTTCTGCCACAGCCTCCTGAGTAGCTGGGACTACAGGCACATGCCACCAGGCCCAGCTAATTTTTGTATTTTTAGTAGAGACGGGGTTTCATCATATTGGCCAGGCTGGTCTTGAACTCCTGACCTTGTGATCCGCCCGCCTCGGCCTCCCAAAGTGCTGGGATTGCAGACCTGAGCCACTGCACCCAGCCCGGTATCCTTACTTTTTATTTGCATTTCCATAGTTAACCGGTTGGTCTGGAAAAATGTGAGACTTTCTGATATGACATGACTCCTGATAAAAAGTTCTAGTGTATATTTCCCTGTTTGTATATGTGAACCAAATTAAAACTTAGCCCACATCAAACATATCCTCTCTTCAGGATACAGCCCCATGTCATCTCAGAGCTTCATGACAACTTTAGCAGAAGCCTGGAGGGAGTAGGAAAGATTTGTCAGTTGACTCTACTCTCTAGTTACTGTTTCAGCCCGAGGAACTGCTCTACACTGATGCTGCTGACCTGTTTTGATTATCACTTTCCTGGAGTGGTGTCCAGACTCCTGGCCTCTGTTATGGATTGCATTGGGTCCCTCAAAAATGCATATGTTTAAGTACTAACCCACAGTGTGACTATATAAGGAGATAGGGCCCTAAGAGGTAATTAAGGTTAAATGAGGTCATAGAGGAGGGGGTACTCTAATCAGATAAGACTGATAGCCACCCATGAGCCAGGTCTCACTAGAAACCAACCCTGCCTGCACCTTATCTTGTACTTTTAGCGTCCAGAACTGTGAGAAAATATACTTCCGTTTAAGCCACTCAGTCTGTGGCATCTTGTTATGGCAGGGTGAGGTGACTAATATGGTCTCCCAGCTCTAGCATAAGGGATTTCCTTCATTTTTCCCAATACGACATTTACCACATTTTTCTTCTTCCTTTTGGATTATGGGGGCTATTTTTACACCATGTATTTCTAGCACAGACTCCATGGCTTCTGGCACAATGCATGGCACAGGAACTCAGTATTTAATGCATAAAATTAGTTTCAACTCCTGCAAATTGGGAAAGGGAGTAAGAGGAAGAAGAGGTGAGATAAGGAAGAGTGCTGTGGAGGAAAAATGGCCCATGCAATGAGAATGGAGGTGACTTTCACTCTAAGTACCAAAAGCCCCCAATAATTTATCTAATCTTAATGATCTTTTTTGTTCTCTACAATTAGCATGTTTTCCTATTTCCTATCTGTACTATAAAATTTGTATTAATATATACTGCCTGACATTTGAAAGTTGTCCCACTGATTGCTTTATCTGTTTCTGTCCCTACCCACATTGCAGATGCTTTGTTGTCAGGGGGCTTGTAAATTCTACTCAGGCCAGGTGCGGTGCTCATGCCTGTAATCCCAGCACTCTGGGAGGCCGAGGTGGGCGAATTACGAGGTCAGGACATCGAGATCATCCTGGCTAACAGGGTGAGACCCTGTCTCTACTAAAAATATAAAAAATTAGCTGGACATGGTAGCGGGTGCCTGTAGTCCCAGCTACTTGGGAGACTGAGGCGGAATGGCGTGAACCCGGGAGGTGGAGCTTGAGTGAGCTGAGATAGGGCCACTGCACTGCAGCCTGGGCGACAGAGCAAGACTCTCTCTCAAAAAAAAGTAAATTCTACTCAATCTTCATAGTAACTAAGCCAATACTAGACATGGTAGTGTTCAGTGAAGTCATGTTAATCTAATGACAAATGTGTGAATTTCAGTAGTTTCTCTTTGATCCAAAGCAATAGGCTTATATTTTCTTGTCTTTCAACAGAGAGCCAAGAACTCTTCAGAAATCATTTTCATGGGTTCCAGGACAAGTCTTTCCTCTTACGGGACAAACTGAAACACTATCTATTTTGAGGATACCCAAAAAGCATCTTAGCAACTTCATGTTTTTTCAATGCTATGATGGTGACTTTTGCCAATGCTACTTGGTACTCAATGTCCAGAATAAACTAGAACACGGTATTGACCTCCAGGCTGGCCTCTTTACACAGGCCTTCTTTCCAAGGACTCCATTGGGTACATGACAGGCATCTGAGAAGTACTGAAAGGACTAACTTCAAAAGACCATCTTCTAATAAAATTCAGAACCAAATAGTTTTTTTAATGGTATTTCTTCACAGGTATTTAATAAATGTTTTTAGACCTATGATAAAAATATGCTCCTAAATGTTTATATATGCTTATAAACATATTAAATTAAAACACAAAAACTTCAAAAGTCTAAAAGTTTATTGCCAGAATAGCAAACTTCATAAAGATACCTTTTTAAAGTACATCGAAAATGACAAGCAAAATAAACAGAAAATTTTGACCAAAGAAAAGCCAAGATTGCTGCTGTCATGCACATACAGTCAAATTAACACCAAACCAAGTAAGTACATCAAAGACTATATCGGTTATACAATCCACACTCTAAAACTAAGGAGACTCATTCCAAAATGCTTGGTTTGGGGTTGGGGATTTGAGAGGGGAGCTGGTGCTGGGAGGGTAATTTTCTCCTAATACAGAATATGGAAATATTTAGATGAGAAGCAGAATGACTAAAATATCAGTGATCCATTTTTTTCTCCAAGCATAGAAAACTGTATTATAGGCTTCCAAAATTAAAGAATTGATCAAAAATCCAAACACAGAAGAAACAAATCCTAGGTTCAATTTGTGTTACAACTGATTGGCACTTCAGACGCACCGCATCTGAGTGTACTACTTATTTAAGATGAGCTAAGAAGATAAAAGCCAGAACAGCCTTTACTATTTGATTTCAATCATGGCTATATTTTCTATAAGCATAGAACGTCCTATCACTCTACTGCAAGCACTGGGATTTTCTTTTTTATTATTTAATAAATTGGCAATTCATATAAATGAAGCCAAGGTATAGCAACCACTCCCAACTGACTACTAGTGCCCAATAGAACTACTGCTAAATGAGTAGGAGTAAGAGTAGGAAGAATTCCCTGTGGCGTCAAAGCTTCCTCTCCGGGACCCACTGCGGGACCCGGAGCGAGATCCAGAGCGAGATCCAGAGCGGGAGCCGGAGCGGGAACCCGGAGCCGAAGACATGTTGTAAGGGCTGGGTAAGCCCTTGGACGACACGGAGGCGGCTTCCAGAAGGCGCAGCCCAGTGATATCTTCTACCATGGAGCGATTTATGGCATCCTTATAGGATATTTTTAATTTGGTTTTGGGGCATGTCAGGATTTTGGCATAGCTGCTGGTGTCTTGCAGCCTCTGTGCCGCGCGGCCGTCGATGAACCCCTTCCGGATGGCTTCTTCTGTGCTTATCCTCCCATGCACTTCCGGGTCAACAAGACCTCCGGTGAGGTACTGGAACTCCAGGAAGCGCTGGCCAGCCTCGTACGGGAGCCATTTTTCTTTCACCGCCTCTGCCGCCGACATCTTCTTCTTTCCCTTCACACCCTCAAAGCCTATGAAGGCTTTCTGAGCAGGCTTCAGCCTGGTGGCCATGTCTTGGTCAATCACACCCTGGGAGACTGCATCCTGAAGTGACAGCTTCTGGCCCGTGGTTGGGTGGATGATGCCGCCTGTGCAGGCCTGAGCCTCCAGAAGCCTCTGACCGGTGATGCTATCGACGATGCCCCGCTCTATACCTTCTGTAATGGAGATTTTCTCCAGGTTTTCTGTGTCAAAGATGGCTGCAATGGGGCTCGATTCTTCCAGGGTGTCGGAAAAAGAGCTGCTCCTTATGGTTAAATTCCTGACGCTGGATATGGTGGAAATCTTACTTACTGATTCATGTCGGGTGCTGCTAAAAACATCATCACTGACACCACTGCCCATGCTGCTGCCGGTGCCAACACCATTTTTCAAGGAGATCATGTCAGCAAATTGAGTGAGGCTGAGGCTGCCCGATCGGTACTGATCAAAGAACTTCCTGTCAACAAGGCCCTTGTCAATAGCATCTTGAATATCATACTGACTGCCTGTCTTTCTGTCTACCAGCACCACCCTGGTGGAGCCATCTGATCCCGTGATGGTTATTTCTTCCCATTCACATTCCTGCTCACACAGTTCTTTGAAGGTTTCATAATCAATTAGGCCCTTCTTGTAGGCCTCCTGAACAGACATTTCTTTATTGGTTTCTGGGTCAACTATGACCACTCTGCGCTTCCTGAGGGTATTCTTTTGTGATGTCTGCACCTGTTTCTTCTTTTCTTTCAGAGGCAGAAGACAGAGCCCTGTATCCTCATCCTTGATGCATCTTTCTTTTAGTTGCAGATAGGTAAGATTTTCTTCAGTGTTGGGGTCAAAAAATCCTTTGGTATCATCACTTGGATCTGAGAGAATCTCACTGAGTTCCTCATTGAAATAGCCCCTCTTATATGCTATGTCAACTGGTAAACGATGGCTCTCCTTTGGGTCAATGATCCCCCCGGTTGCAATCTGTGCTTCTAATAAGCGAATACCATGGCCCTTTTCGATGAGTTCCTTATTCATGGCTTGGAACAAAGAGATGATGTTTCCTGTTTCAGGATCATTATACCCAGTGACAGCTCGTTCCGCAGACAGGAGCTTCTCTTTGAACTCAATGCCCACCAGACCTCTCTTGTAGGCTTCCTCCACTGGTAACCTCAAGTTGCTAACAGGATCCACTATAAAGCCAGTAGCTGCTTGGGCTTCCAGTAACTCCAGAGCAGTACCGGGTCGGACTAAGCCAATTTTCATGGCCTCATAAATGCCAAGCTTCTGTTTTGTGGTCTCATTGTATATGCCTGCTATGCAGCTTGAACCCTGCAGGAAGTCCTTAATTCTCTCACCAACCTCGTCATAAGAAATCTGACCAGACTCCAGTTCATTGACAGTGGACGGTCTCAATATACCAGAATCTACTAGCTCAGTGACGGTCACAGGTTGTCTGATTCCTTGGAAGGACATGCTTCTCTTCTGTACTGAAAGCAAGAGCAGACCAGTATGTGGTTCGATTCTACACCGTTCCTTCAGCTGCACATAACTGACCTTCTTTTTGGTGATTGGATCCACAAAGTTTTTCTGACTATCTCGGGGATCATTCAGGGATCGATACAAATCTCTATCAATCAGCCCCCGGGCCAAGGCGACATCTTTTGGCAAAAAGACACTGTTCACAGGGTCTACTACACCCCCTGAAGCAATCTGGGCTTCCAACAGGCGCATTCCAGTTTCTCTATCAATCAAATTTTTCTTGATGGCTTCTGAAACAGATACTGTCTTGCCTGAAAATGGATCGTCGAAACCAGTGACAGCTTTCTCTGCTGTATATATCTGCTGGCGGTCATCGAAGTCAATGAGGTCCCGAGCTATGGCACTGTCGACAGTCAGCTTCTCATTCCGATGGGGATCAATTATACCACCTGTAGCTGCCTGGGCCTCCAGAAGCATGACGGTGGATTCTGGGCTGATTAATTTCTTTCTCTTGGCCTCTACCAAAGAGTACTTTTCCTTAGGAGAAGCAGATGCTCCAGCGATAGATCCTGCACCCCGAAGGAATGGCTGGATTTCAGAAGCAACTTCTTCCACTGACTTCTTCCCCTTCAGTAGTTTGTCCAAGGTTGTTTTGTCAATGAGCTGACACTCATAGAGCTGCATTGCTGTCACCTTCTTCCTCAGCCCATCAAACACCAGCTTGGAGGTGTCAACGGTCCACTCACACTCAGTCTGGGTCTCCCGATGGGACCCATAGGGGCGCTGTCTGAGTTTATCGATCTCCCTCTGATATCGGGAGCGCTCTGTTTCTAACTGTGACTGTGTCTCCCTGGTAGAATCCTCCAGCTTACGCCTGCACCTCTCTTCAATTCTCTTGATCTCTGCTTGGAGTCTTTCGATCTCACTCCTAAGACTGTTCTTCTCTCTCTCACTCTTTTCTCTTTCTGATTCTATCTTCCTAATAGCCTCCTCCTTGCGGGAATATTGGGTCTTCCACTGATTCAGGTCATTCTGAATTTGCTGTTTCTCACACTCCAGGCGCTGTTTCACTCTGGTTTCTGCCTCTAGAGTTGCTTTTGCACGATTCAGCTCATCCTCCAGCCTCTGCAGCCTTGCCTTGTCTTGCTCCAGGACTTTGATTTTCACCAGAAGGCTCTCTCTTTCCTGTACCACCTGAGTGCACTGATTCTTTGATTCCTGAATCCTATTAGATGCCTAGAATTGAAAAAGAAATGGGAAAAAAATGTTTTGAATCATATCATATTACTATCACAACTTCTATTCTTGTATCTATCTTAAAAAAAAAAAAAAAAAAAAGCCTTGCTTATTTTTTCTTTCTACATTTTCCCTGGGTACACTGTAAGCTTGCTATTTTACAAATTTGTGGGAAAAATTCTGCAGATATATGTTGCCACTTCGATAAATGGCTTCATAGTTACTATTTTTTTCTATAGAAGGAACTGTAAGTTGTAGACCTGTCTTACTCTTAACAATAATTATGCTTTGAAAAATGTGGGGAGTTTTGTTCCAGGTTATCATACCTGCTATACCTACATCTCACCTGTTACAACTAGACGAACATACTTAATGAAGCAATACAAATATATGAAGTTATCTATTATAGATAAATATATAAATATATATTATATAATTTTATAATTTTATATATAATATATAATACATACATATACACACACGCATACACACACCAACCCAACCATACACAATATTTGTCTGTAGAAGTTAAATGTATCAGAAGTTAAAGAAGTTATTTTTAAATTAAAGGTTAGGAGAAGAAAAGCCAAACAAAAGGAAACACACTAGGGCCATGATCAAAAGCGAACACCAAATAATCCATGCAAAAAAATCATCTAAGCAGGCAAAAGAAAAAGTGTTTGAAAAATTGCATAGGGAAACACTTTAGTATGACTTCTATTTAAGAAAATTTTCATTACAAATGTATGCCATAGCTCACTAAATAAGAGCTAACTTCTAAGAAGCAGAATGGAACATTTGGAGGAAGTTACACATGTATTAGTGTTCTTAAAAGCAGGGCCAAACACAGGCTACCCAGAGATCAGCATTTGATGCAATGAAAGAACAGCAGGGCACACAGCATTGAAATTATTTTAAAGCAGTTATCTGGATTACGACAGGAAGTAGTAGAGCAATAAAAAGAAAAATTAGATTTTCTATAAGCATCTATTTAAGCAGCAAGAGCACAGTTCAGATTAGATAATAATGTGATGAATAATTTGAGAAACAGTGAAGCTGTGATCAAATATTTGTGAATACCTCTAAAGCCTGCTTTTGGAATTTCTCAATTTCCTGTCTCAAATTTTCCCTCTCTCTCTGTAAATCATTAATCAGCCCCTGCAGTTCCAGGGTCCGGTTGTTGCTGATCTGCAGCTGGTTCCTTAGTTCCAAGATGGTTGCATTTTTATCACTGTCCGCTTCGCTTCGTCCCCTCCTCAGGTCATCGTACTCCAGCCTCAGGTTCCGCAATTCTTCTTCCAACATCAAATGCTCCTTGGTCAGGTTCTCCGTGAGAGACTGCAGCCTCTCAATTTCTATTTTGCTTTCATTTAAGCTTCTGCTTTTATCTTCTATCGCCTTCTGGAAATGCTCATTCCTCAAGTGAGCTTGTTTGACACTTTCCTGTTCCTGGAGTAACTGCCGCCTGAGCGCCTCGACCTCACAGGAGAGTCTCCTCAGCTCTTCCTGGGTCCTCTGCTTTTCCCTCAGGTGGCCATCCAGCACGTCCCTCTGCTGCCGGAGGTCATCCTCGCTCCTCTTCTTAACAATGGACGCCTGCTCCAGCTGCTGGGTTAGGTTGGTGATTTTGATGGCTTGTTCCTTCAGCGACCTCCTCATGCCTTCCAGCTCTTCCTCCAGCTTCTTCCTCTTGCAGGAGTCTTCTGACGCCGTCCTCTTCAGCCGATTCAGCTCCTCTTCCACCTTCTGCTTCTGCAACTGCAGGTCTTTCAGAGAGCTCTGGAACCGCGTGATATCCTGGTCCTTCACGGTCCTCTCCTGGGAAACCCTTTCATAGTCGATTCTCAGGCGTGTCAGTTCTTGCTCCTGAACCTTCAGTTTGTTAATTGACTCCGTGGCACTACTGTTTGCTTTCTGCAGGTCATACTGGACCCTTTGTAATCTCGCGTTTTCATCTTCCAGGCATTTCCGCTCATTTGTTTCTTTGTCGATCAGTTGTTTTAACCTTTCTATCTCCTTGTTTTTATCCTGGATGGTTTTGGCAGCATCATCAAGAGATTGCTTATATCTTATGCTCTCCTCTGTTCGCATCTGAGTGACTTGTCTCAGCTCAACCTCCAGCTGCTGTTTCCTCTGAGACACCTCAGAGCCAGTGGCCTTTTGCTGCTGGACATCTTCTTCCACCCTCCTGAGATTCTCTGTGGTCTGGGTTAGAGTGTTCTTCAGCCTCTTTATTTCTTCAGATAAGCTCCTGTTTTCTCGGGTGAGATTGTCTATCTGAGCCCGGTAGCCACTGGTATCCTCTTCCTTCTGCATGGTGAGCTGGTGGATGGTGGTCTTGGTGATGTTGATCTCAGTCTCAAACTGATTTTTTAAGCTAATGATCTCCTCATCGTAATTGTTTCTTACCTTACTCAGTTCATTTTCATATTCCCAGCGGCGCTTGGCCTCCTCCTGAAACTCAGCTTTGAGTCTCTCGATCTCCTTATTTTTGTCCTGAATGGTCTTGGCAGCCTCGTCCAGGGACTGCTTGTGCCGGGCATTGTCCTCAGAGCGCTGCTGCATGACCTGCTTCAGCTCTATCTCCAGATGCTGCTTCTTCTGCATTATCTCAGAGCCACAGGCCTTTTGCTGAAGGGCATTTTCTTCAGCTCGCCTTCGCTGCTCAGTGGCCTGCAAGATGCTGTCATTGAGCCTGACAATTTCATCCTTCAGATCTCGATTTTCCCTTGAGAGTCTATCAAGCTGGTTTCTAAGATTTTTGGAATCATCCTCTTTTTGCATGGATATCTCCTTGATGGTGGTCTTCGTAATGTTAATCTCTGTTTCATACTTGTTCCTTAAATTACTCATCTCCTCATTATAGTGGTTTCTTACCTTTGCCAGCTCATTTTCATATTCTCTCTTCCGGGCACCTTCGTCCTGCAGAAGAACCCTCAACCTTTCAATCTCGTACTCCTTCTCCTTGATGGCTTTCTCAGACTCTAACTTCTGCCAACCCAGGTTCTCCTTTTCACATTGCCTTGCTTTTTGCAGTTGGTCATAGTCATTCTTCTGTTGGTCAAATCTGTCTTCCACAGATTTTCTTCTTCTCTTTTCATCTTCAATCTCATAAGTCAGTCGGGTGATCTTCTCATTAAGTTCTTTTATTTGGCCGTAGCACTTGTCTAGATTTTGCTTAGCCGACTTCCCATCCAGCTCAGCCTGTCTCTTCAGCTCCTCCAGGCTCGCAAGCTTCGTTTTGAACTGGGAACACTCTGCCTGGTATTTCTGCAGGTTCTGATCCAGGAATTTGTTCTTATTACAGTTTTCCGAGTTGGCATCTCGGGCCAGTCTGAGCTCCTCTTCCAAAACTTCGATCTTGGTATTTTTCAGCTGTGGAAGTGAAATCAGAAATTATGTCAAAAGAGAAACACCTCACATTCCAAGAAAGAAGCAGTACTTTTCCCCTCCCAGACCAGTGTGCATTCTCATTTCTCTTTACACACACAGACACACATGTAAAGAGTGACTAGGCAAAAATTCAAGAAATCTGGATTCTCATGATAATTCTTCCACCAGCTGCTCATATAATCTCAGCAAATGATATATTACCTTTGAGTCTGAGCTACCTCATCTGTAAAATGAGGTAATTTCTTTCAAGATCAAAAGCTTATGATTTCATAAATTATGTTCCCTTTATTTCCAGTTTACATTAAAGTAAGTTTACATATAAACCCAATTTAAGTATCATAAATGAGGAATAAAGGGAACAATCACTCAATATAAACAATTTAAATAGACCTAGTCCAAGATGTTATCCTTAACACAAAGACATAAAGCAAATTCCTTGACCAAACGTTAAATAAAATGACTTGTTTGGCAAAGTTGCTGCAATATTATGAATATTACTTAAGTTCATTTAAAGCAGTGTATTGGAGCATGGAAGTAACCCCAGACTTACAAACAAGCAGTATTATATTAAACCTTTAGAGGAAATACAGTTTTACCAGGATGTGTCCAAATCCACATTATAATGTGGAAGTAATAATAAGGTTCTATTCTATTTTCTTTGTTGATGCTTCAAGGAAAGATAGTAGTAAATTACCTTCAGATCTTCCAGACTCTTCAGCATCTCACTTAAGAACCTGTAATAGTCTCCAGATCTTGTAAGTAGTTCAATGTACCGAGCGTGAACATCTGCAGCCTTGGAGAAAAGGAAGGAAAGAAAGAAAAAGATATTGCATTAAAAAAAAAAGTCCTATGTAATTTGACCAATTTGGTTTTCTAAAATAGTGAGATTAAGAAGAGTGAATTCTCTTTTTAGTGTGTTCATTCCAAAAACAGCAAAAGAAAGTACAGCAAAACAAAGAGCCAAAAATGCATCCCATTCTCATCTCTCCAGGCTGTTTCCCCTAAACCATCTGACAGGCGATAGTCTCTGACGTGTTTGAGAAGAGGCTGTGTTTTAGAAGTTTCCGTATTTTCCACTTTTTAGAAGTCTCATCAAACCCACAAATTTAAGCCCAATTTCTACAAAGACTCTAAATAACAGATTCCTGATCATTTCTGAAAATGTGTCATACATCAGTGACTCACACCGGAGGGCGCATAACCTGCTATTAAACCTCTTAAACTGGATACCCTATAACGGGATGAAATCAGTGATGGTAAGGAAGACAGGCAGGAGACCGGGAAAAGGGAAGGAGGAGGAGGAGCAGGTGTTAAGAGATATGCGATGACATATCTACCTCTTGCAGAATCACCCCAGAAGGCGACTGTATCATGGTCCTCTTGATAGGTATGTTCAGCAGAGTCTCCAGTCCGGAGGTATATGAGGCCAGCTGCAGCTCATAGTCCTGCAGCATAATGAAGTTTAAGAAAAGTGTTCTTCATGGACTTAAAAAGCATCACTAACAGCTCCAGTTCCACAGTTTTAAATCACTGGACTGCATGTCTAATTGCCAACCCCAAAGACAATGCACCACTAGTGGCCAACCAGCTAATACTACATTACAAAACCGGCCAGGAGCGGGGGCTCACACCTGTAATCCCAGCACTTTAGGCCGAGGTGGGCAGATCCCCTGAGATTGGGAGTTCAAGACCAGCCTGACCCACACGGAGAAACCCCGTCTCTACTAAAAATACAAAATTAGCTGGGCATGGTGGTGCGTGCCTGTAATCCCAATTACTCAGGAAGCTGAGGCAGGAGAATCACTTGAACCCAGGAGGCAGAAGTTGCGGTCAGTCGAGATCACACCACTGCACTCCAGCCTGGGCAGTAAGAGCGAAACTCCATCAAAACAAACAAACAAAAAACCATTACTAAACCAAGCAGTACATCTTTGTATGCTAAATGGAGAATGTAGCACCTACCACCAGTCGAAGAATAGAAACCAGCCATTCAAATGGATACCACCAATGTGGAATGAATTCAAGCTAATAGATTTTTAATTTTTATGGTTTGTTCAGAAAAGAATATATACAGACCATAATTACTATCCTCAAGAAGTGTATACTCTTTACAACAAATCAGCAAGTCATGCAGTTAATAATAATCTTGGTGAAACACCAACATTCTTTATGAAACCAACATACCTTAATTGAATTTGCACAAAGTTCAGCAATTTTTTGTACTTCCTCTGATTTGTCTCGTTTGCCAGATATTTCATTGTGCAAGTTCTATACAAAAAGTAAAATATTTACCAGTGTTAATGCATACAAGTATTTTTAAATAAATGTGATTTCACTCTTTTACCACTGTTATGTGTACCTTTTTTTTCAGCTTATTACTATATATACTTGTCTCATATTCTTATAGTTAGAGCTCAGGAGATGAGCATTTTTTCCATTCCAAAAAGAGAAGCAAGCTCTTTAACTTACTATCTGTAAGGTTATTTTCTAGTCAGCCTGTTTTCTGGGCCTATCCCCTCAATTTATAAAGATAATTTATGATAACATGAAGAGAACAATATTACATTATTTCTATGTTCATAACTGCATTTCCTTATAAACATCTCAGTTGCTTTTCCTCTGGGCATTCTTTAAGCCTTCACAAAATGGATTAATAATGTTAAATATTCATCATTTCAAACCTAGGCTCTGATGCAAAAGCCAGAGGAGAACATGAATTACACCCAATTAATCTCAAAACAGCTATGGAACAAAAAGTTGGCTTATACCTTCTGCTCATTCAAAAACCGCATGACTGTGTTGGAATCTCCGAATTTCATGGATTCTAAGGAATCCTGACGGCGTTTAGCATCATAGAGCCACTTGCAGAAAGCCTGGTAGTTATCACGATAATTCCTCAATTGCTTGATTTGTTTCTCCAGGTCCCATAATCTGGGGAGAAATAGATACAATAAAATCATCTTATTAGTTCCTAAAATATGTAACAGAGAGTCACCCAGAAATTCACTTGGTATAGACCCAAGAAAACTGATCATATTCCCACACAAAAACTTATACATGAACATTCATAGCAGCACTTTTTATCCCAGCCAAAAACTGGAAATAATTCAGGTATCAACTGATGAAAGGATCAACAAAATGTGGTAATGCCAAACGATGGAATATTATTCAATCGTAAAAACACATGAAAAAAATAGAGAATGACGTACTGAAATATGCTACAACACAGATGAACTTTAAAAGCATGATACTAAGTGAAAGAAGCCAGTTACAATGGACTACATATTGTATGAGTCCAGTTATATAAAATGTCCAGAATAGGTAAATTCATATTCCAGAGATTTTTTAAACTCTTATTTGCAGAAAGGCATTTTTTTGGTCTAAGATTTAATTTTCATAAACTTTTGGAGAATGCTAACTCAAAGCAGCTACTCCTTCCAAGAGTCATAACAAGAGTTTACAGGGCACAAAAGAGCTGGCTAAAGGGCTTCTGCTGTTTCTCTAAGACCCTGGATGGCACCTGGCCTGCACAGGGTTGGCTATTGCGATGCATTCTCCTTCCATTTCTAACAAAGTTGCATACAGGCAGTCCGTGAAAACAGCATCTGTTATGCCTAACTTACACAAAAAACAAAACCTCTGTTTTCTACAATGGCTCCCCTCAAGTGACATTATCTTGTGAACAACCAAAAGAGGAGAAGATGGGGAAGGACGAGGAGGAGGCTGGCACACCTGAAGTCGATCTGTTTATCTATCCTTTGCCAGCGGTCTGTCAGCTGTGTGACTTTTTCACTGAACTTGCCCAGGTCCAGGTCATAAAGCGGATACTGCTGTGAAGCCTGAGAGTGGATCTGCTGGGCTTTCTGTAGTTCTGTCTTCATGGTGGCCAACAACGACTTCTTCAAGTTCAAGTCATTTTTTATTTTCTGCAAGATGAAAAACAAAAGATTGCAAATTAATCCCTTCTCCCATTGTATGCTACACTACAAGTCACCAAATCGGGGGGGAAAGTTTATAAAACACTTTAGAATATTCATAATTTAAAGTGTTAACAGCCAATCCAGGAAAATATATTTACTGAATTGCATTTCCCAGTATTTGTTCCAATAATGTAGTTCCTTGTGCTATCCTGTTACAATTATAATGTATATGAAGTTTCTAAGAAGTCCCACAGTAAAGAAACCAGTTTAACTCAGCATTCCCCAAATAATCCCATCACGACTTACTTTCTCATATAGTTCCTGCTAACACACTCTGGAAAACAGAGTTATAGAGATGACAACTGATGTCAACCTGTGTGGCCACAGGAACCCAATAATCCTCAAAACTCATGAAAACCTAGTGAAGCTTTATAATTGGGAGCTCAGTTCTGAATTAGTTCCTGTAAATTGGGCCACGGTTATAAGCTTTCGAGTTACCTTCAGTCCACAGCGGTAAGCTTCCACTTTATCCAGGTCCAGGCAGACAGTTTCCTCCTCAGTGAGCCTGGCTTCATAAACCTTTAACATGTCTTCTGTTTGGAGAATAGCCTGGAGCAGTGCCCTTACTGTGCATAAGCTGGAAAGGACAAAAGCAGCAGATAAAATTGCCAGCGACAGAATTAGTCTGTGAAGATTTGGCTCTCACAGCTAGTAATGAAAGAGAACAATGTCAAAGCAGATAAAAATTTATTTTGTCTTTTTTTGGTATCTATTGTGATTCAGACCAACATTTTGTATTCACTGAAGAATTCTCAAGTTCTCCTTAGAGCATAACTTAGTTCTAAGATAACATTATAGTCCAGAATAGTGGAATTAACATGTGAGGCTAGCGGAATTAACGTGCTCTCCAAACCACAGAAGGATGTAAGTAAACCTCTAGGAACAGAGAAACTGTAAGGCAAGCATCGAAAGCAAATGAAGTCTGACAAAAAGAAGCTTGAGAAAAGGAAAATATGAGATTAGTGATAGCCGAGTTTACCTATTTAAGTAGCCATCTGTAACACCATTGATATTTTCCAGTTTCTGAAATAGTCCAAATACTTCATTCTGTAAATAGCAGTACTTTTCAGAACCTCTGAAGTTGGCAAGCATATCTTTAAGCTGGTTGAGAACCTCAGCAATGGCTTGTGAATCATTCTGCACACTCTGTCAAAAATGAAGGAAAGCTCTTTTCATTTAGCTGTCTGATTCTTTTTATTACTGTATATATTTAAGGTGTACAATATGCTGTTTTAATACACATAGACACAGTGAAATGTTTACATCAGGTAATTAAGTTAACATATCAGTCACGTTCCATGGTTATCTTTTTTTGTATTTGTGGTAAGAGAGCCTAATATCTACTCTCTTAGAAAAATTTCAATATACAACACACTACAAGATTACTACCTGTAGTCTTCCTGTTGAATTTAGATCTCTAGATTTATTTATTCCACACAAGTGCAAGTTTGTATCCTTTACATCTGCCCATTTCCTGGTAACCACCATCCTACTCTCTGTTTCTATGAATTCAACTTTTTTCTTAGAATTTACACATAAGTTAAATCATGCAGTATTTGTGTCTGGTATATTTCACTGAGCATAATATCCTCCACGTTCATCCATGCTTTTGAAAATGGCAGGATCTCTATTTTGTTTTTTGTCTTTTGTTTTTTTTGAGACAGAGTCTCACTCTGTCGCCCAGGCTGGAATGCAATGGTGCGATCTTGGCTCACTGCAACCTCTGCCTCCTGGGTTCAAGCAATTCTCCTGCCTCAGCCTCCTGAGTAGCTGTGATTACAGGTGCATGCCACCACACACGGCTAATTTTTGTATGTTTTAGTAGAGATGGAGTTTCACCATGTTAGTCATGCTGGTCTAGAACTCCTGACCTTGTGATCCACCCACCTGGGCCTCCCAAAGTGCTGGGATTACAGGTGTGAGCCACTGCACCTGGCCCCAGGATCTTTCTTTTTTAAAGCTAAATAGTACTGCACTGTCTTTGTGTAGAGTCATGTGTCCAATAATGATGTTTTGGTCAATGATGAACTGCATACACAATGGTGGTCCCATAAGATACACACACACACACATATACATACACACATACATATAAACACACACACACACACACATTTTCTTTTAAAGAGAAGGGTCTTGCTTTGTTGCCCAGACTGGAGTACAGTGGTACAATCATAGCTCCCTACAGCCTCTAACTCCTGAGCTCAAGCAAGTAGCTGGGACTACAGGCATGTGCCACTGCATCCAGCCCCCATAAGATTACAATACTATATTTTTATTGTATCTTTTCTACATTTAGATATATTTAGATACACAAATACTTGCCATTGTGTCACAATTGCCTACAGTATTTAGTACAGTAACATGCCCTACAGGTTTGTAGCATAGGTGTATAGTAGGCTATACCTTCTAGGTTTGTGTAAGTATGCTCTATGACACCTGCATGACCAAATCGCCTAACCATGCATTTCTTAGAATGTATCCCTGTCATTAAGCAACACAACTACACACCACAGTTTTGGCATACTGATCACACAGAGGTTAGTACTCTGCATTGGAGCTGTGTGATTCTTATGATCATTTTTGCCCTTAAAAAGTCCACTAAAAGTAAAGGATTCAAGACAGAGAGAGGAGTTGACCTTCTATTTCTTTCTTGAGTATGGCCTCATTAGCACTGTAAATGTGGTCCTCTTACTTAGAATATCTGTATTTTGGTCTTCCAATGCAGTGTGCCCAGGCTTGGTTGAGGAGAAAACATCACTGAGTTAGGAGCTGACACACGTGGGCCATAGTCACACTCTGTCTATGGCTTTGAGATCGTATATCATCAACCAAATCTCTTCATGTCAGTGTCATGTCTACAAATAAAGATCATTCCCCCTGTCTAACCCATATTATAGGTTGTTCATGTCAGTGTCATGTCTACAAATAAAGATCATTCCCCCGTCTAACCCATATCATAGGTTGTTCTCTGCAAGAAGCCAATTTAATGCTTGTGAAAACTTTTGAGATGGACTGTGGCCTGATTCAACAACCCAAAAACTGTGAAAACTTTTGAGAGGGGCCATGAAATGCTTGTGAAAACTTTTGAGATGAACTGTAGCCTGATTCAACAACACACAAATGAACAGTTTAACTAACCCCCAGCCTGATAACCATCTACAAATTTGGAAACATAACTCATAAGGAAATCCTGCCAGAAGTCTGTTTTATTGAAAATTAGTATTTTTGCCTAAAAACATTTAAACTAGGATTTTTTAAATTCATTTGCAGGTAAATAAAAATATACAGGGAAATCAGGCAAATACTAGCAGACACCTACCTTAAGCTCATTAATTTTCACTGTGATGTGGTGTGAAGATCCCTGGTCTGCTAGAGGGAGATTTTTGAGAGTCATCCTGCCCTCGCAGTGCTCTATCTGCCTGCGAATCTTCTGCAGCTCCATCAGCATCCACGTTTCTTGCTTGTCATTTTCTCTGTTGGTTTCAATAACTTTATTATGGTTGACATCTTGGCAGGTTCCATGATGAGTGATTTCAGTTTTGGTTACTGTAAAAAGAAGTTAGGGCCACAAAAATCAGAGAATACCTAACTATCAAGGTGCTAGGCCTCAAAAAACATCCACACTACCTAAAAGTATACCTTCTTCCTTTGAATTTCAGAATCAATTCTGAAAATTTAGTGCACGAAGAACACTGGCTATATAGCATTCAGAGAAATGGTTCTGAAATTAGTTTTATGCAAACTCCTTGCTTTTTAAAATGGTATGGATGGTTGATACAAAGAGAAAGATGTCCCAAGCTGACCTGTCTGGTGCTGGGGGTGGCCAGGGAGCTGAATGACCAGGGTCTGGTAATGCTTCTGGGCATCGGTGAACTGAGACTGTATTTTCCGCTTGTCATCATCTCCAAACATCTCCGAGCCTTGGCTATTTCTGATGAACTCTTGGTAATGTAACTCAAGGTCGGCTATCGTCTTCGTGTAATCTTCCTGCCGCATTGTTTTCAGCTGAAAGGAAACAGGCAGAAGTGATCTGGGATTTATGCCTGCCCCACAGTGCAATCAAGAAGAGTTGGCCAAAAAATGCCACCCACTAGATGGGACTCAAAGCAACACTTGTCACAGGCTCATTAAGATATAAAAGGTCTTTTAGGGTTTAGACATTGCTCCCAAGAACTACAGGAATGGGTTGCTAATTTTTTTTTTTTTTTTTTGCCTACAGAATATTTTCATTCAAATGAAATATTATTCAGAAGCCCTAAATATAAAGCAGAGCCCAGCAAAGCTGCTCCAACTAAAATGAGAAAAGGGGCTCGGGGGACCCCAAAAGGTACTTTCTGTGCCCCTCACCTCACTTCCATCCTTGTCACTCCTAAAGGATCTCCCTCCCCTGCTAGGACTCTTCAGACCACAATCTGAAAACAACTGATTTAGAGTAACTAACACTTAGGGTGCTCTTCCAAGAATTCCATCCCACCTTTTACTTCTGTGATACCCACTTAATCCTTTATGACCTAACTTTCCATTACATCGAAGGAGCATAGGGTCCAGAATCTTACAGGAGTGCATGGTTTTTCCACAGGCACTTCGGGCCTGTCAGGCCACCTGAATTAGTATTACCTCTTTCTCTCATAATCAGCCATATGCTAATCCCTCCCGTTCTCTATTGGGCTGACTAGAACCTCTAAGGAGGGCTGAGCTGACTTGCTTGATGAGACACAAAAGCACTGCTACACAGCAAGAAGGTCGAACTGTTGGACAAAGGCACTGCGGAGGGCAGCGCGGCCCTACCTCCAGGCAGCCTAAGCGGCCCTGAGGACATACCTTGGCGATTGTCATGGCCCTGATCTTCTCTATGTCAATCATGCAGTAGTGCCAGGACACCAGGCTCTTCATGTTGATGTAGAGTTGGTTCCACAGAGCCAAGATGGCTTCGTAGTACTGTTCAATCCTAACAGGCACAAAGGGAAAACATGCGAGAGCCAGGCTTTCACACTTCATCCCAAATGGGAAACCTGGACATGCTCACACCACTGCACAAAAACCTACAACAGTCACTGATAAAGTAACAGGTGGAGGTATAACTTGGAAAACAGTTCATGGATTTGGATTCATTTACTCCCCAAAAGTACATTCTGAATTATCTACATTATTGGCTGACATATATACTACAACTTTTTGTTGTTGTCTTGTTTTTCGGCAACTTTGTAACTGACAGAGGTCTAAGGCAGGATGGCAGGTGCATTAGATGCCAATGACCCGAAGCTTGGTCATGAGCACAAAGCAGCTTACTACACTACTCTCCCTATTCTGTGTGTGGCTGTAAGATTTCCATACTAAATGGTTTAAAGGAATCTGCCATGGACAATCTGTTAAATGAATGTTCTTCCTACAGTGAGTCAATGTTGATAATAAAGGCATTTTATATTTGTGACTACATGTAAAACACTTGATTTTCTAAGAAAAGGAGAACCTTAAAATGATGTCTTTGAAGTACACTCTGAACCCCCTACAGTCAGACATTCCTTTTTTTTGAGACGGAGTTTTGCTGTTGTTGCCCAGGCTGGAGTGCAATGGCACGATCTTAGCTCACCACAACCTCCACCTCCCGGGTTCAAGTGATTCTCCTGCCTCAGCCTCCCGAGTAGCTGGGATTACAGGCATGTGCCACCACACCCAGCTAATTTTGTATTTTTAGTAGAGATGGGGTTTCTCCATGTTGGTCAGACTGCTCTCAAACTCCTGACCGCAGATGACCCACCTGCCATGGTCTCCCAAAGTGCTGGGATTACATGCATGAGCCACCACGCCCAGCCAAACATTCCCTTTTATCCTTCAATAACTATTATCTCTTCAACAATTTGCAAGACAAAGTGAAGGTGACCTTCACAAGGTTCCTTTTTTTAAGAAGATGGTTATTATAACAAGGCACCGTGTGTCCAAGCTTCAGGTATAAGCACCTGCCCTCTTCCTCCGCCCTCGCGTTCATGCGTGCATGCATGGCTTTGGGAACTTGGATGACTTACTTGCCAGAGAGGTCCACGGCCAGTGGGTTCGGAGGAGGGATGATCAGCCCCACAGAGGGAACGAGCATGTCAACGCCACCCGGGCCCGTCACGTACCACTTGCTGCGCTCATTGTTGTCCTTCAGGATACACTCATCCCCCTTATGCACGATTTTCTGTAAGGCAAGCAGCCCCGGGGTTTGGCTTTATTCATAAGTATGTGTTTTTATTTTTTTTCTCAAAGACAGAAACAGAGATGAACACATGCAAATTATTAAAGCTTTTACCTTACTTGTTCCCCTCAAATGAAGCTGATCATCATACAACTCAACAATACTGACACTTTAAATGATATATGTGAGCCTAAAAGGTATACATGAAGTAAGCTACATTTTATTTACTTGGTCTCACTATGTCACCCATAGTGAGTGACATTCACTTTATATGCAACATAAAAGTATCATTTCTCATTTCTTTTATCAGAAATTTAAAGATGAGAGTGATCACAGACAAGTTTTACATACGAGAAGTATTAAGCCTTATGAATTTTTAAAAGTTCTAAAATTAACTATTGTCCTTATTATTGACAACTACCATATGATTCACAACAGAGCTGCTGCTTTTGTTCCATAGCTGCTGCTTTCATAGATCAAAGACGTTGACTATGGTGATTATTGAACTCTAGATTAAGTGTTGCTTTCTTGATGGACAAAAATTTGCATGTAAAGACAGGGAAAACTTTTGTATCATTCTAAATGAGTACATACCTGGTCTTGTTTGTAGTCACAGAGAGCCCTGAGAATAATGGGTTTATTGCTTCTGTAGTCTGGGTTACGAGGCTTCAGCTGTACAATCTTCTTAGACTTGTTTACCAAGTTCTGCACCTGACGCTTGTATTCAAGGATTTTCTCTCGTTCTTTCTGCAATTGTGAAAAAGATCATACTTTAACATAGGTACTCTATGAGTTTTAGAGGAGATTTTCAAACTGCATTCATGTAGCTACACGACACACTATCACTGCAGTCGCATTAAGTGTAAAAAGTCACAAATTCGTCAGCAGGAAACAGGAGAACCTTTCACGATAACACTCTCCAGAAGCTACACAGGCAGGAATTAAGTGGGCAGGGAAGAACATCCTTGTGTGAAAGGGCTATGCTGATAAAATTTGAAGTATGCTTTCCCAAAGGAATTGTCATGTGAAGTAATGTTCTCTCTGTTCTTATTTTCAACAAATTGCCCAGACTGAAGCAAAAGTAACTGTCAAGAGTAGTTGGGCATGTAAAGAAGTTCATTTTGAGAAAAGCCACCGGAAGCTGAAGAAAGCGCTGGCTTGGCTCTGGGCGTGCGTTGTACAATTATACTAATCAGAGCCAGCTGCATCCAAGGCATGTGTTTTATCTCCCTGACCAGGCACAGCTGCTGAGGTTCTGGGTCTGAGACGATACCTCCAGCTCCTTGATCTGTTCCAGCAGGTGCTGCAGGGGCATGTTCTTGTCGCAGGGGTACTTCTTCCTGATGGAGTCCTGAAGCCCCTTTAGGTATGCTTCAGTCGACTGGGCCTCTTCAAAAAACTGTGAAGGATGAGAGTGATCAGTGAATGAACAGCAACTCAATAAGCAATTTCATCTAGTAGTTCTGTTTCAAGGACTGTTACCCCTAAGCCTCTCTTTGACAGGTGGTTAAAGGAAAAAAATTCGTGCAGAAAAAACACACTCAAAAGATTAGGTATTAAGACCTAAATAGCAATGAAATTATTACTAAATATAAAAACCTGAAAGTAGGCAGCATTTTCTTTCAGATGAACATCAATGCACTTGGTGATCTGAAGAATCCAGCTCCACTGCGTCTGCAGAGTGTCCATATAGGCCTGAAACAAGAAAATGTCAGCTGTCTTAGCCTGGCTCAGTTGCACAGATGCGTACGCACCAAGAGATAGGTGAGCCTGCATGAAAGCTAGTAAGCAGTTTTTATCTCATTCTAAGTCAAGCAGATATTTTTCTAAAAGTTGGAAAGAGAATTTCTCACCATATAACTTGGTAAGGTCAAAACTCAATTTTAAAATCAGCTTTCACAAATAGACACCATGAGGAGTCTTAGTCAAAATATGTATCACCCGAATAGCAGAGATACTGACCAATCAGAACCATGACTGGGGCTAGCACCGGAGTGGCGTCCCTTTGCCACACCAAGCCCAGTTCCTGGAGGGTTGCTGAATCACGGGGAGGTTCGAGACATCCAAGCAAAGGGCTTAGGGGGCTCAAGACAGTGATTCTTACCAACTGATATGGAAGTTTCTGGTTTTTTATTTTTATTTTTTTTTGAGACAGAGTCTCACTCTGTCGCCCAGGCTGGAGTGCAGTGGCGTGATCTCGGCTCACTGCAAGCTCCACATCCCGGGTTCACACCATTCTCCTGCCTCAGCCTCCTGAGTAGCTGGGACTACAGGCGCCTGCCACCACACCCAGCTAATTTTTTGTATTTTTAGTAGAGACAGGGTTTCATCGTGTTAGCGAGGATGGTCTTGATCTCCTGACCTCGTGATCCATCTGCCTCGGCCTCCCAAAGTGCTGGGATTACAGGCGTGAGCCACTGTGCCCAGCCAGGAAGTTTCTGGTTTTTTTAACAAGCAGTAAGGCCATACCAGTGCTACCAGCTAATGTCAGCCTTGAGCGTGGCCACACATGGCAGTCTAGGGCAGCGGTCAGCAAACTATAGCTCAAGGGCCACATCTGGCCCACCTCCTGTATTTTTAAATAAAGTTTTATTGGAATACAACCACACTCATTCATTTACACAGTGTCTATGCCTCCTTCTGCACTATAATAGCAGAGTTAAGTAATTGTAACAGAGATCAAATGGCCTGAAAGGCTAAAATACTGATTGTCTGGTCCTTTCCTGAAAGAGTTTGCCAACCCCTGGCGTAGGGTATTGATCCCAGAATGAAAAATAAAGTTGGCACAGCTTTAAGTCTTATAAGAATTACTCATTTGGATAGTCTTACTTTATGAAAAGTTTCCTTTTTGTTTCCTAATAAAAATATAAACCTCATGAAGCCTACCTCAATTTTGTCTGAAGCTGGATGCTGATTGAGGACAAGTTGGTCACTTTCTTGTTTCAGCTTATTGAGCTCTTTTTCTTTAACTTCCAGTTGACTCATGCGTATCTGTGAATGAAGAAATAAGAAATCCTTTGGAGCAAGTCATCATTAAACTTCCATCACTCCCATAGCACTTTTTAAAAGTGAAATACAAAACTGCATTTTGGAAAGGAACAATGCCAAAGAATCATGCTGTTTTCCTCAAGAATCACAGCGTTTTTAAGGCTGAAAAGGATGTTTGCTCCAGGTGAGGATGTGGCTGAGGCTTACTCAAAATGACACAGGAGGAAAGAAGAGCTACAACCATCCTGAGGTTTTCCAATCCCAGGCTTCCACCCATCGTCCTGCAGTGCCACACACACCCTGGGTTCTGAACGTACCAGTTCTTACCCTCTCTAAACAAACTATGGTCTTCCGGGATATTAAACAATGTATTGCCCCTCTTTTTCTTTTTATTTTAAGTTCAGGGATACATGTGCAGGTTTGTTACACAGGTAAACTTGTATCATAGGGATTTGTTGTACAGTTTATTTCATCACCCACGGATTAAGCCTAGTACCCATTAGTGATCTCTCCTGATCCTCTCCCTCCTTCCACCTCCACCGTCTGCCCTCCGAAAGGCCCCAGTGTGTGTTGTTCCCCCTCGATGTACCCATGTGTTCTCATCATTTAGTTCCCACTCTTAAGTGAGAACATGTGGAACTTGGTTTTCTGTTCCTGCATAAGTTTGCTAAGGATAATGGCCTCCACATGGAGAAGTTTTCAGGAAGGAAGCGTTTTTCATGACCATTTCAAAGGAGGCTGAATTGCAAGGGGCTGATTAAACTATTCATAGGCCATTCATTCCCCGAGCTCCCAGCTCTTCAAGGTAACAGGCTCAAGGCAAGCGTCTACAGCCACGTGGGGCGAACTTACGGAGAAGGCCTCCTGTTTCTGAGCGATGTTGGTGTTCTTGTCGCTCCAGTCGTACAGCAGCTCCTCCTCCTCGCAGTCATTGATCCACATGATCTCCCGGGACGTGGCCTGGATGATGTTCTGCAGCTGTCGCAGATGATCCATCCTCTCAAAGGACGCTTTCTACACAGGAAGTTCAAAGGCAGCATTAAAATAACAATATGTGGATGACTGGTGTTCTCTGCAGGTTTATAGATTAACCCTGCAGCCCCTTTTACAAAAAAAAAAAAAAAAAAAATCACACGGATAGGAAAAAATGTTAACCTTGTGCATTCACTGACCACCTGGTATGGGAAAAGACCTATCCAAACTTGCAGTGAATAAGAAGGCAGCAACTCTTTTTTTTTTTTTTTTTTTTTTTTTTTTGT